>NC_056744.1:1676402337-1676702337 GCF_019279795.1 Protopterus annectens | reverse complement strand
AGAATTACAGTATATAGGTCCTTAACATCCACCATTATAAACACATCATTTTGAAAATCCAATAGATTAATATTTTTCAAAAATTCCTGGGACTCCTTACAAACTTGCTTCTCATCTTCTAGAAATTTCTTTTAATTAAAATCCAAAAATTTTGCACAGGTGGAAGTAATGGACCCTCTCCCATCTACAATAGGGCTCACTGGAAGATTTTAAATGTATTTGTGGAGTTTAGGGATGCCAAAAAAGACAGGACTGGTAGGAAACAATACATTTAAATAATTATATTCATCTATTGTAATATACACTTCAATGAACATGTTATTCAATTCAGTTTGAATTCTATGATAAGCTGTATTCATTTCATTCTTCTTCTTCTTCTTTCGGCTTTTCCGAGTTAGGGGTCGCCACAGCAGATCACCTGTCCGCACTCATGATTGGCAGTGGAGTTTTACGGTGTCGAGTCACCAGCCCGGCACCCAATCTTCCATGGAAGGCACACACACACACACACACGCCTAGGGCCAATTTAGAGTGTCCAATCCACCTACACCATGTCTTTGGGATGTGGGAGGAAACCGAAGCACCCGGAGGAAACTCATGTGACCACAGAGAGGACATGCAGACTCCACACAGAAGACATCTCAGCCGAGGATTGAACCAGAGAACCTCTTGCTGTGAGGCGACAACGCTAACCACTGCACCACCGTGGCCGCCCTAAGCTGTATTCATTTCATTAATTGATGTTAATTCATACTGCTGTAATAGTTCTTCCATTCTATTAACATAATCTATTCACATAATCTGCTTCCTCCATCATAACCAATCCTCCCCCCGTGTCCGATTTCATAACCTATCTAAATGATCCTTCTCTATTAAACTAATATTATTCCTTCATTTCATGCCTTTACTTAATCATTCTCTTAAACTGATTTCACACATCTTTTCATACAAATACAAACTTGAATGTAAAGGTGGATTAAAAGTACTGGAAGCACATAAACTGGACATGGCAGGGTTAAGTTCATTAAACATAACAGCAGAATTTAACTTCCTAACAAACTGTTTCAATTCTAACTAAACCTTCGCTACATTTGTAAACCTGGTGGGAGCATATGACATACCCTTAATCAATAAATTCACTAATGTAATATCCACTTCTAAGTATGAAAAATTATATATCTTAAAGTCAACTTTTAACTTACTCCATTCATTCTGTCCTTCTTCAATATTAAACGACACAGTCTGGTCATAAGTTTGCAAAAAACATATTGTCTTCCGCTCCCTGTTCAGGAAGCACATTCCGGCTCATTAATTCACCAGTAACTATGGGCAGTTCCTCCCCTTCCCTTGTCTCCCTCTGATTGGTGGATTCACGGGTTGGTTTGGGGGATGGTTCCTCTGTGGATTTTGTCATTGGTTCCTGCTGTTCTGCTCCCTTATTCTCTCAGAATGCCTTAAGGGAGGGAAATTTCGATCGTACTCCTGAAAACGGGTATAACCGTGCTCATTCGTCTCTGCTACTTCATGAAATGAAGGATTTTGTATAGACTATTTTTGCTGCAAAGGCTGAGACTGATGTTGTTGAGTAAAAACCTTCCCCCCAAGCTTGTGATATAGGGGGGGTTGGAATCGGTGAGCCTGTTACTGTAATCAGTCCTATCCCTTTCCAGTTTATTCAGTTTCCTGTAGTTTATATAGATCATTTGTGCATCAATGCTACAAAAGATTCTAGCATTATCAAATCTGTACCGTGAATACTCAATGTAATGAATTATTGAATTGCTTAAGTTATTAGTTTCAACAACAAGATTGTCAGTCAATTCCATGTTATGCTTGACCAAAACCTCCATATAGTCAAGATTGTGTCTATTAAAAATGTTAAGGTTATTAAAAAGGTTCCTTATGTAACAACGAACTCTTCTCAAGGCCAGTGGGGTATTGCCATAATCTATGCCCCTTTGGGACAATATTAGAACAAATGCACTCTTTAAAATATACATTTTCAACCTGTAATTTCTTAATTTTAAAAAGTTTATAGTCCAGTTCTTCCAGTTTCCTTCCCAGCCCTTCATGTAGATTAGTAGGATGGGGGGAAAGTATGTACCATTCGTAAGCCATTCATTCATTCAGAACAGGAATGTTCACATTAGACATATCATTATTAACAGGAACGGTAAGGTTATTTGCAATACCTTGTAAACTGTGCAAAGTAGCAGGATAAAGTGGGCCATGTCCTGATGTATACTGCCCTGAACCATTAAACTGAATAGCAATTAAATCAACTCACCAAGATAACTGCTCAATAAGTAAGGTTAAATTTCCTACGGAATTCAGTACTTTTTAGTCTGATGAAGCAACAGTGTATGTCTGCGAAAGCGCTTACTCCTTTTTTTTCTACTTTATTAAAGCAAAGTCCTGTGTACATTGGGAGTATTTGTTCTTTTTAGTTTTCTCTTTTTTGCTCCCAATCTTACCCTCAAGTTATTTTTGCTTGTTGTCTTTTGGAATTCAGTCCTTCTGTGTTGTGATTTCTGACTCAGGAAACAATGGTTGAGAAGGATGGTGCCCTTTGGCATTCATGACATTACTAGAAGACAAACACAAACAAAATAATCCAAGATAAGCTGTAAGACCTACAAAAAATGCCACAGAAGCCGTCTGGACACTGAAAAACAATAGTTAAAATAAGTGCTTTCATCCTGAAATTTTCAGGACTTCATCAGATACTAAAATTCACAACCTTAATCCATTCAAATAATCCTCCAGAGAATCAAATGTACAGATAAGCATTCCCTTAAAGGGAAATATACTTCTTTAAAAAACTTTTTTTTAAAAAACTCCTGCTATAGCACAGTATTTAATCTTAATAAGGTGCTCGAAAACCCAGATGTTCACTTTACATCATTTAAAATGAAAACATAAATAATATCAAAGAAAAAACACTTGAATATACCATCCAATATATCACATTTATCACAGCCCTAGTTGGATGAATGTCAGGAGCTTGCATTGGGTCATGCCGCCATGTAAGTCTGGCATCTATAACCCTTGGCAGAGGAACTCTGGAGGGGGAGTATCTATTTCTTTTTCATCCAAACTTGAACTAGAAAGAGTTGAGACTGAAGTAACAAGTTCTTTTCATATGTATAATGTGCCTGAGTGAACTGCAGATTCATCTTTGTGTACAATCTGCTAGTTTACATTGGGATGTTTGTGCAAGAGTTCTTAGATTTCCTCACTGACCTAGTTCATGAATCCACTAAACAGCTAACCTTGGAGTACTGAAGCCTGAGTTGAAAATAGAGCTTCCACGCTTACTGTGAAGCTACTAGGTTTAATGGAGAATTTGAGCTTCTCTTGTTAGTTTCCACTGCAACCCATACATTTGAACATGCATTGGATTTGATCTTTGAACTTGATCTCAATATCAAATATTTGGTGGTGGAGCCTATCTCTTGGTCTGACAATTACCTAGTCCATTTCAAGCTTAGCCTCTCTTGTCCCTGTCTCTCACTACCAAAATGCCCAAGTGTAGGGATTTTAAGACTCCAGCTATTGATAAGTTTCTGAGGAGATCTGTGTTGATGACCCATTTGAACTAATGGTGGAGTATAACAATGTCATTGCTGGGGCACAGGACCTGGTTACCCAAAACAGGGTACACCCTATGTCTTCTTTAAGACAGAAACCATAGTTTTACTATGAGTTAATGTTAATATAAGGCTAGGATAGAGGTTGGAATAAAGATTGGGTGGAATATAACTTGTAAAAGACAGTCTTGCTATGGGTGGTCATTTAAATATTTTCCAAGGCCACTTGTGTATTTAAAATTATATCTGACACATCTAATCATCCAGCAACAATCTTTTAGTGGTCTGGAGAATGAGCACCCTGATCTGACTTTAAGAAGACTTATATCCTCAGATGACTATGAAGTTGGACAGCTGTGGGAAGACATGATTGTCAAGGTAAGGTGATCATTATTTCAAGATAGGTCTATGGAGCAAGGCAGAATGTCTACGATAATTGATCCACACTTATGTTGGACTGAGTTTAAGTACTTTGTCATATTTATGGATGTCATTTCTGATTTGCAGCTGACTTACTGTACCTTGGGTCGTGGTCCTATAAGGCTAGTAAGATCTTGCCTCAATTCACTGGGTCCTATAAGGCTAGTTAAGATCTTGCCTCAATTCACTGAAATAAATTTTATCTGAATTGTTCCAACTGCAGTATGTTTTGTATTGTTTCCAACTGCATTAAAAAAGGCTCTGGCCACCCTAATCCCAAAGATGCAATTATTGGATGTGAACATTTTTTCAGAATTATTTCTTCCTGTTTTGAAACTTCAATTTATCGAAAATGTTTTCAAAATGTATTCTAATCATAACCTTATTCACACCTGAAATCATATAGCTTGTGAGACCCATGCCTGTGTTTTACTCTAGAAACAATGTAGAGACAGCTCTCATGAAAGATGTTAATGGCCTACTGATAGCAAGAACTCAGTGTCATTTTTTTTATCTTAATCCCACTTGATTTTTCAGTGTCTTTAAACACTGCACCATCGTATCTTTATCAAACACCTGAAATTACACTATAGTTCATCTGGATTGGTCTTTAAGTTGTTTTCCTTTCCTTCTCAAAATGTATGTAGTGAGTGATGCCTGGTTTAAATTCTTTGGGCACATACTCATTGAATGCTGGTGTATTTCAGGCTTCAGTTTTGTCTTTCTTATTGGTCACCATGTATCTCTTCACACTTAGAAAGTTATGCAAGGGAGAGAAGTATTTCTATCCATCTTATGCAGATGACATTCAGTTATACCTCTACTTTTTCCATGAGAATGTGCCAGACTTTTCATGTTTAGAAGACCGGATTTGATCCTGAAATGGATGTTTCATAATCATTTGAAGCTCTACCCAGTTATAGACTGTGATACTGCTGTACATACCGCCATCCACCTTTTGAATATTCATCTGCTCTAGTCATTAGTTATGGCATAAAACTACTTGCAATTCATTGTTTGTGGTTGAGACTTGGCAATGTCCTTGAGAATATGCTATTACTAAAGAACTAGTGGTCACTGGTCAGCCATCCTCTAGGCATTTTATTTCATTTTGAAAAGCCTGGCCCAAATCAAATGCAATATTCTGCAATATTCTATTAGCAGAACTTGAGGTGATGAAACATGTCCTGGTTTTCTCCTCTCTTAAGTATACTAAAATGCTCTTCATCTTAAGATTTCAAATGTTTTTTTGGCACCTGCCTATAGTGAGTGCAGAATTATGAAGCAAGGCCACTGACTGGCTCTACACAAACGTGTCACATCAAGCTTGTGTGGCAGGATCTGTGCTGACTGCCAGATGTGTATTTAAATTTCTTATCCTCACCTTCCATGACTTCAGTGAGCTGGGCCCTGCTTTTCTGAAAATAAATTACTGAAACCTTATAGCCCTAATAGGCAACTCAGGCCATCATGTGGTGGTGAGCTAGCTGTTCCAATATCTGGGCTGGAGAAATTTGGCAGAATTCCTTTAGCAAATCTTACTGGTGCTTTGGTATCAGTTAAAGGCATGCAAGGCAATAGTACTCCCATAGGAGAACCTAAAGATACCATCTTTGTTAGGAGGCTGCATTGATGAGTGCAGGAACATCACTCTCCTTTTGGATCTTTACATTTTTAAGTTCAAATATTAGCACAGAAATATAATAAATGAAATTAGTTTAATGTGTTTGCTGATAATGTTAACACTCAAGCTATGTATGGTTTACTTAATGATAAATATTTAGGATTAAGCATTTAGATAATTGTTACATACATTAAACAGATGATGGGAAGTAAGGTGGAATTAATTGGGAAGGGATGAAGGAATGTGTATGAGATATGGGTGGGGATATAAAAGAAGTAAGTCAAAGATTATGTTTGGAGACATAAGGGAATATAAGACAGAGTATGGTAGGTGATACAAGAGAAAGTAAGACAAAGATTATGGATGGTTATATAAGAGAAGGTAAGACAAAGATTATGGATGGGGCTATACGAGAAGGTAAGACAACGATATATGATGTAGGCTGGATGGTGATTCTGTTCAATGAAAATGGTGGAAGAAAACTGGATTATACAAAGTTAAGAAGTTGTATCAGACTGAAATTGTAGGAATAATGCAAACCTGAGGAAATAAAATTGATTAAATTGTGATTGGAATGGGGTTTAAGATAATACGTTATTTCAAGGCTGTTAGCACTGTACACATGATGGAAAACCAAGTGTAGTGGGGTTTAAAAATGACCTCTGTGCATGAGGAGAGAAGTACTTCATGCCCTCTTGTTTAAGTACCATTAAATGTACTGGCCGTTGCACTGGCTCTGGAAAGGCCTAGAAAAGAAACTTCCTTCCAGAGCTTCAAGCCCAAGAAGATTGCACATAGCTTTAAATGGATGATGGGGCACTTCATTTTCATGAATAATCACTTCACTTGAACAATAAATTAATTCAGATAGATTCTCACCCCATTAGTGACTTATCTGTCATCAGTGTAATGGGTTCAGCTACAATAAATGAAGATACACTGGACTATCCATCACTTCAGTAACTGACAACAGAAGGTTGACATCATCAGGATATGCATGAGAATGTGGTGATTCTGTAGCCAGTGATACTGCACAGTCACATGAAACATCCATGTCTTCAAATATCCAAGAGGCATAGCAAAGAATCTCATGGTCATCTGGCTCAGAAGATAAAGAAAAAAGAATCCAAACCAAGAGTGCCCACTGCCCATGGTCTTTCTCTGTGGGCAAAAATAACTGAAAATCAAAAGTTCACAGTTAAATACTGAAGAAAATCTTCTGAAAAAGAATCAGTCAGGGTTTTTGACAGTTCACTGTGTTCCCTCAAAAACTGCAGCTGTGGAAGCATCTACTCTAGGAATAGCATCCATCAACAGATATGTAGACAGAGGAACTTGTGATGTCCTCTAGCTTCCAAGGGCTCCATCGGCATAGTAAATGCATTTTGAATACAGAACAGAGAAAAAGTCTCACTTTGTAGTTAAAGTAATGCCCGTCCAAAGTGAAATGTAGGAAATCCCTGTAAAAGTCTCAGATACTGACATGTCATAAGGCATCTATATTAGTTAAAGTCTTCTTGCAGATGTCTCCTGGATACAGATGCATAATTCACCCTAGTCACACACTTGCAACTTGATTTTTATAGTGTGCTCATAATAGCCACTGAGGCTGAGGATAAAACAAAGCCTTCAATCCATTTTCAAATTAAGAAGTGACAGCATAACTGCTGGCCCTTTTTTTTCCAAAGGATGGGCAGCCATTACAGTCCTTTTATGGATAGGACCCCTACATACACATTTTTTTTCTGTAAGTTGAGTTGCATGGAAAAACAGACCTAAAAGTTCTAAGATGAGGCTGGTCACAACCACATTGAACACTCATTGCTATTTTGTGGTAGACCTTTTAAGCCATGGCATGCTTACATGTTTCTTTGCATTTATGCCTGCATGATGGCAGAATTCTCCTGCCTCAGGTGTAGCCTTGCTACGCTCGGGCTCACTTCGCTCTCCTCCCACCCCCCATATAATTTCCTTTATAGCTAGTCACTTAGTCCTACTCCAAAATGGGTTCCTATTACGTTGTTGAATTCCTGAAACTTCGAAGCTGAGAACATCAAACTCAGATGTTTGAAGTTCCAGGAATTCGAACACAAAAAATAAATAAATAAAAACTCTAACAGCAAGTTAACTGTTGCAAGAAGGGGGACAAGCACCCCTGCACCCCCCCACTCTTTAAATATACCAGCTCTGAGATTGCAATTCAGTGCGGAAAAGGAAGATTTCCCTTTACCGCACTGTAGTGCGATCTCGGAGTTGGTATATTTAAAGAGCAGGGGGGTGCAGGGGGTTGCAAGAGGTTTATGTGTTTCTTTTGTTTTTATTTTTTTATTTTCACATTGTCGAAGTTCTGAAACTTTGAATATAAGGTTTCGACCTTATGGTGTTCGAAGTTTTGGAACTTCGACAAGGTAATAGTAACCCCTCCAAAACCCCTCCTCTTCCTCCCTAGCATTTCCAACTACTTCCTCTCTTACTCACCAATCTTACCTATCATACTTCACCTTCTCACCCCACTTACCTTACCTAGTCACCTATTACATTAATACAACACTACTCACACCCTCATTTCCAATATCCAGCAAATATGACTTAATACTACTCCACTAAAATGTCTAGCCAATGCTTCTCAACCCTCTCATTTCTAATTCTACCCCCTCTATTCCTTCTTCTTATACTCACATCACCCTACAACCACTTATACCCCATGCACCCCTCCCCTACAAATCCAGTTAACAATAACTTCTTAAGCAATCATCTCTTCTTCTATATCTTGTCATCTATCTTGTCTTGAAATATTCCTATGCCTAAGGTCCAAATACCTCCCACAAACACTACATTATCTAAACCAAAAGCCAAGCCCTATATACTTAGTTATGACAGACTCAAATGTATCTACTTTAACCTTAACATTCTCCTAGCTGGTGACATTCATCCTAATCCTGGCCCCACACCCCACACACCTTACCCCTCAAACACTAACTCCAGTTTTTCTTCAAACAAATACATCTCCTTCCACTCTATGAATACTAGGAGCATTTTAAACAAAGTACGTGAATTAAATACTTGTATCCCCCAACAAACTCCTGATATCCCAGTACTTACTGAAACTTAACTAAAATCCCAACACCTAGACAGAGACTTCCTACCTTCTGGTTATAGTGTACATCATCTATATAGACAAAAGAAGAAAGGGGGCGGGGCATTGCCATATTACATAACAACCTCCTAACTATTTCAAACACTAAATCACCTTTTCCAGCTTTCCCCCAGCCGAAATCTTATCAGTAAATCTAAGACTACATGAATACTCCACCATTACTATAGTGGCAATATACATACTTCCAGGAAATAACATTCCCCTCCTAGAAAATATACTTTCCTACATTTCCAATCACATTTCCAATGAAACGATTATACTTGGAGACATCAACATAAACTGGCTATCTCACTGCTTTCCTAACCCATCCTCACACAAAAATCTCTATGGATTTACCCAACTTATCACTAACCCCAAACATGCCAGTAACTCTCATTCAACCATAAGTCTCATTAACTGGATACTAGTCTCTCACCCTTTGAAATACCACAACCCTGAAATCCTCTCAAACTCCTTAAGTGATCACTGTCCCATAAAAGTTCTCAGGTACACACCCCAACATACTAAACCCCATAGGTTCATAAAATGCAACAAATTAACAAACTTTGACCCTGAAGTCTTCAGATCTCTCCTCTCTGAAGTAAACTGGACCCCCCTACAACAACTCCCCTTAGATGACGCAGTTCAGTTCTTTAACTCCACATTCCTAAATATTCTTAATTCTCTTGCACCTCTCCAAACAGTTCAAATTAAATCAAACCCAGCTCCATGGTTAACTAAAACTACACAAACATTCCTAAAAAATAAGGATAGGGTATGGAAAACCTGGACAAAAACCAAACTCCAACCAGACCTGTAAAAATATAAAGAATTAAGAAATTTGGCCAAAAGACAAATAAATACAGGCAAGAAAAACTTCTATATTAATCCACCCTCCACCTTTAAATCAAATCCCAGCAAGTTCTGGAACTCAGTTAACCAAATATTACATCCAGGCTCCCCAAGCTCTCCAAATCCATGTCCTCACAAAACACATGAGGAAACTGCCACAATCTTTAACTTTTACTTTATTGATTCAATAGCAAAACGGATTAACCCCATCCCCAACCAAGCTATCCATAATAACAATATGAATGTCACAGACCCATCACCAAAAGGCAGCTCTACAAATACTTTCTCCTTAAAACCAGTCTCTACCAACTTTTATCAAATCACTACTATCCAAATTAAAACTATGCCCCAAATCTGTTGACAATATCCTCTCTTCTTTCCTGCGGATTGCTGCTGATCCCCTTGCTCTTCCAGATTCCATACTAATTAATTGCTCCATCTCTGAATCAACTGTTCTTACTATCTGGAAAAAATTCTATACCCTTCCTATACATAAAGGAGGTAATTCCACAGATGCATCCAACTTTAGACCCATTGCTATACTCTCACATTTTTTTTTTTTTTTTTTTTTTTTTTTTTTATTTTTACATTTGTTTACCGGGGTAGTCCAACTGGATATATTTCCATTTTCAGCAGTTTCAGCAGTGGCCCGGGGAGAAAAGCTCCACATTTAGGTTAGTACAACAAGTCATTAAATAAAAGAAAGCAAACAATGGTTAGTAAAAAAATACATACAGAATTAAGGTGCAAACAAAAAATATATGAGAAAGTTTATGCTAGTGAGGACATATTACTTCTATTTACAGTATAGGAGTAGGGGAGTTAAACTTAGTAGGATATTCATAGAGAGTAAATATATATAAGCAATGAAAAAAATGCACATCTCTCCAAACTTCTAGAAAAATGTATAAACAAACAAATAATGCAATACCTACTTCTACAGAATCTACTCACACCTACTCAACATGTTTTTTGTCCCAACCATAGCACCACTACAGCACTTCTGTCCTTCCTTAATACTGTATCACTTGCCAGAGATAATAATAAATTGATCTCCTGTCTGCTCTTAGACCTATCAAAAACCTTTGATACAGTCTCTCATCCACTTCTTCTGCAAAAACTGCCAGACCTTAATTTCTCACCTGCTACTGTAGCTTGGTTTGAAAGTTATCTCTCTGATCGCTACCAGTCAGTAAAATGGCATTCAGCCCACTCTCCCATGCTCACCATTAAAACAGGTGTTCCACAAGGTTCCACCCTTGGTCCACTACTTTTCAATATCTTTACCAATCATCTCTCCTCTTCCTGTCCTGACTCATCTGTTATACAGTATGCAGATGATTCTACAGTCATCTCATTCGCTGACTCTATAACTCAACTTACATCACTCAGACTTCCTTCAACTCAGTAGAAAAATGGCTATTCAATAACCAACTTATTCTCAATCCAAACAAGACTAAACTACTACTCTGTCTTCTAAAACACCTTCACTGCATCAAATCATCCTTCACAACACTGTCTCTAAATAATACCCCTATACAGGTAGACAACAGCACAAAACTACTAGGCGTCATCATTGACGACCACTTAAAGTTTGATTTACATATCAACAATTGCATTAAGAAAATGCATCAGAAGTAAGGATTACTGCACCGTAACAAGAAATTTCTTAATGAGGAAGCTAAATTAACCCTATCTAACTCTTACCTTTTACCCACCTTACTCTATAGTTCTCAAATTATAACTAACCTCAACACTGGACTATTAGCCAAACTAGAAACAACTTATTACAAGAGTGACAGATTCGCTGCACAGAATACATATAGGTACCATCAGTGTCTCTCAATGAAAGAACTACACTGGCTTGAACTATCCAACCTTCTCCTCCTAACTCAGACTTAGATCATTCATTCAGTTCTTTACAAAGCCTCTTATTGTCCAACTCTCTCTAATCTCCTACTACACCCCAACATGGTCTCTCCGTAGTTACAGCCAAGGGCTATTACAAATTCATAAACCTAAAACTAAAATAGGGCAAAATCTGTATACAATTTTAGCCCTGCTAAGATTTGGAATAATCTACCACTCCAAATCAGGACTCTTCAGCAACAAAAACAATTCAAAACAGCCACTAAACAATACCTACAATGTAAATGGATATGTCAGTGTAACCATCCCCCATAAACCCGTCTCCCCGAGCTTCTAACTCTTCTCTAGCTCCATCTCCAATCCCTCCTCTCAACTGTGTTCCACTTCTCATTTTAACAGTTACCAAAACTAATCACATGTAAATATGATGTTATTATTTCTTTAACTTCATTGTATTAAGATTTTATGCTTTTTGTATTGTGTACACTTTTTGTTACTTGTCCATTTATTAGTACTATGGATGTTAGTCATGTAATCTATATTGGAGCTTTTTCTCCTCGGGCCTCCACTGAAAAAGGACTACTTAGCTCAGACGGACATTCCTGGTCATCAAATATAAAATAAATAAATAAGTTTAATTGTAACAAAAAACACCTGAAGTGAAGTTTAAAAAACACACCCCTAAAACATTTTTTCTCTGATATGAAAAAGACTGAATAAAATATAAAAAAACTGTATACATATGAGAAACTGTAATAAAGACTAAGTAAATATATCCAGTAAAACTTTACAAAACCACAGTATAAAACACAATAAAAACATCTTTATTTACATTCTGAGTGATATATGCTTATATATGTATATTAATGTCCAACAACAGTGGAACTTCAAGAATAAACAATTATACATTTTTGTGTGCTTAAGCTGACTAACATTTCTCTGCCCTGACTTTTAATAATGGCACCAGGGGGGTCTATATTAGCAAATCGAAAAACTCTTTAACCGAATACCTAAACGTCGACTCCTATAACGTGAACCGCAAAAATCCCGAACACACTAAACAGCAAAAAATAAAATAACGAACTGTAATACTCAGCCACCCCACCACCTGCTACATACTACCTACCCAAACAAAATAAATAAACCACATACATACACTAACCAAACCCTACTTCTAACCTAAAGTAAAGCACCAAAACCCTACTTCTAACCCTACACTAAAACCCGCAAACACAACTAACTATGCACTATCCTTAACACCTCTCTAACTCTAAGGTCTGTAACTACCACGCAAGTCCCCTACAGACATAGATCCAAAAAAATAAATACACATACATATAACAAAACCCTACTTCCAACACTACACTAAACCCCACATACACAACTATCTATGCACTATCCTTAACCCCTTACTAACCCTAAGGTCCGTAACTACCACACACTTTTCCTACAGACATACACCCAAAACAAACAAATAATACACATACATACAGCTAAATAAAACCCTACTTCTAACACTACACTAAATCTTACATACATTACCTATCTATTAACTTACCTTAACCCACATCCTAACCCTAAAGTTCTATCTATCACACACTTACCTTACGGAGCTATACCTCAGATGGGCCAACCATTGCACTTCGACATTTCCATTTTCGCTGTTTCGGACGTTTGGAGTTTCCGTATTTCACGCAATACATGTCGCTCTTTCCATATTCACGATTACGGTCTTTCGCTCTGCTAATAGGAACCCACACCAGGGATAGGCAGTCATTAATTCCAGGGAAATGGGCTGCATGTAGTTTAATTTGCCAACTCATCTCTTGTAATTGCATGTTTAGACATGTCACATTCATTCTTGTTTATTTCTGACTGACAGCTAGATAGATCATTAGAGACATTAGAAATCACATTATCACATGAGCTTCCCCACATTTTGTCTACTACTTGCTGTCAGGGCAGTGTCTACAAGGGCTGCTGCCACTTCTGCTGCTGAATTTTTTTTTTCAACTTGGAACATACTAGAAGCTCTATCTTAAGACAAATATGCACACATTTACAGAAATGTAAAAGGTAGATGCATGGGGTTTGGCGCATTAATTTTGCAGCACAAAGCTTGTAGGTGTATACCATAAAAGTAGTTAGCCAAACCTCTTGGGATTCTGTTTGGTTGTTACATATGACTTACCGTGTCCATGTGGGTTGATATATATATTTATATATATATATATATATATATATATATATATATATATATATATAAATATATATATATATATAGGTGACAGCAAAAGAAAATTTAAATTGAGGTTACAGGAACATGTCAGAAATATTAAACAGGCTAAGCTGGAGAGTCCTGTTGCTCAGCACTTTTTACAACATCACAACTCTGTTCCTAGTCCTTTAAAAGTAACTGTTTTAGAGAAGGTATTTTAAAAAGTTAATTCAGAAAATGTATACAAGAGAAAACGTTTGCATAAAGAAGCCATTTTTATTTTTAAATTTAATATGTCCCTTAGGTCTTAATATGGATTGCAACAGGAGAGTCCTTATTTGATTAATTAATTCTGTTTGAATTTTTTAATTGGATAATTAGCATGTGCATATAATAAGGGTGGTTACATGAGTATTTTAGTATTCCTTGATGGCTGTGTATAAGCCGAGGTGCAAGGATACTTTAATTTTGTTTAATAAAGATGTGTCTATTTTTTATTTTTGAGTGGTTCCTACCTAGTGGTTTCTTATATTCCCCATTTTTACATGGTTTTTTTTTTTTCAGGAAGAGAATTTAAACTGATTCACATGATGTAGCCATGCCTTTCATAGCAAAACAGAGCAATTATATCGGTCAATAGTTTAAAGGCAGTTGTCACCTCTTTTGACAAATTTATATAAACAGCATTGCAGGATTGAAATGCTAAGCTTTAAACTTTAAATGTTTGCTGTTCATAATGCTTTACATTTTAAAATGACTTAAATGCAGTACCAAAGAAGTCTGGGACATTTACAGAAAAGTCAGAAAATATTTTTCTTGTAATTGCTGTGAAGTATCAGCACATTTACCAAGATGTAGGGGGAGGGGCTGTCGATTCATCTAGGACTACAAAAAGATACTTTGACCAAAGGCCTACAATTTAGCAACTGTTTTGGTTGCAGCTGTATAATTCCTTAGTATACTATTAAACAAGCCCTGAGACACACACAAATGAGAGCCATCCAATAAATAAAATAAGCAGTCCTGTTACAGAAGGCATATAAGATGACAGTGACATATACTAATCCCAATATATGTCAATGGCATGGGAATACACCATTACTTCCTTATGTCTAGCATGACTCATATAAAGCAGACTTGAAATGGATTATGGGAAAGCGAAAGCCTTGTAGAAAACAAGATCATGTTGTTATGTCAAGCCCCACTGGTGGCCATTTTGCAGAAAACATTACAATTCTATAAGAAGCAGTCAGCGTTTTTATTTTGAGATGTTAAAATAGATCAGAAAACAAAGACGGGGAAATAGATTTTTTTAGGTCTAAGGTGCTTTCCTTTAACTGCTTTTTCTTTTGAGTTAATTTCTCCAAATGTTTTGGGTTTCTAATACCATGACATGAGTGGACCCCATTCTTAAGTCAGGGGGCAATTAAAGTTCATGAGATTAGTATTGTTTCAGTCTTTGATGTTAGCCAAAAATGCTCTTCACATCAGCTGCAATGTACACAGAACTGACTACTTCTGCAGTTCACGAGTATGTTGCTAACATATTTAAGTACGACTATGATTTTATTTTTTAGTCCTGTTGTTCATAAATCTACTGGAACTGTCTGGTTACGGTTACCTTTCTTCTACATTGTTCTCATTTCTGCATAAAAATCCTAGTATTTTATGACATTAAGTGTCTCTGTAAGTAAGACACAGTAATCACTGGGTGTAGCAATTTCCATGGTCAATACTACTTTTTTTTCTTGGACTACTAAATCTGGATTTCTTACATCTATTCTCTGAACTATTGGTAATGTGTGACCCAAAGTGATACATCATTTATCAATCTTTTTTTTAAACACCTTTACTGAATTATCACTTGTGACATAGACAAATTTACATCTATATAAAAGTAAGCAAATTGTACTAACAAGTTCACATTAACAAACATTATACTTCACATATATTGCTATATATCACATATATATCACATAACCTAAGCAACATTACATAAATTATTCATTACATACATTATTCAGTTCCTGCCCTTTTTTAAACAAGAAACATCTTTATTAATCACTTATGACATAAGCACTCATACATTTATATAAATAAAACAAACCACACCAACACAATCCTAGTTGCAAGCATTTTTACATCACAAACCATACTGGCACACTTCAGTTGCAAACATTATACATCACTTGTAATCTACCCAGTCATTTTCAGACCTTACATAGCTCATTTAAGTCCTGTCTTCATTTAAACCTCATTCTTCCCCTGTATGTACTGTTCCCACAATTTCCATTTTTTCCTGTGTAGTTTGTTCCTACCCTTTTCAAAGATCTCATTTACAGTTGTTTTATCTCTGTTACTATATTCACTACTTTAAAACAAACGACCAGGTGGCAGAGTGACTCAGAGAAAAGGCTGTATTGAAAATGGTTAAGCTTTTGTCTATTTTAAAATCATATACATCTTCAGAACCATAAAAACATGCAAACACAGCTAGAAAATTAAAAAAATGTAGCTTGTACACAACCACATTTAAAAAAAACATATTAATTACAATATAGCTGAAGCCCACCAAAAAGTTTAAAGGTAAAGTACACTTTGTTCTGCAAAGGTGTCAGAACCTAGCTTAAAAACATGAAAAGAAACTAAAAACAAACTCAAATATTAAAATAAAACAAAATTTAAATTTTGATGCTCTAAACTTCAATTCACTAGTAATAGATATGGCCACACTGAGGCCAGGTAAATTAGATGCATCTAACTGCAATTGCCATAGCATTTCTTTATGCAACAATCAGTTTTGCCAGTCACCAGCAGTGTAATCCTCCTCCCTTACCATTTGCCCCTTATTACTTTAAATCATCCACTATTATCTTTTTTATCCTTTTCTATCACCATTGGAGTGCTTCGTGCAATGAATATAAGTGCTTTTCCTTTCTTTTGACCCAGGTATTCCACTGAATAACCATCATGAAAAGCTTTCTTTATCAACTTCACATGTTCATTTCTTTCCAATTGTGTCTCCTATAACATAGCTATTTGCAGTCTACATTTTTAATATATTTCATTACTCTTTCCTTTTTGCATTTATATGTGAGACCTCTGACATTTAAAGACATTACAGAAAGCATCATTGTATTAAAAAGTTTTATTCCCACCTTTTATGTATAACACCATTTTTGTTAAATGTTGAGTTCCAGCTTTTGTGTTACATGCATACACCGATTCTCAGGTTGAACTTTTATACACTTGTTTTTTTCTTACAAATGTTTTTGTTTTACTGAAAACCCTCAAAAAAATATCCTCAATACTCCCCTAAAATCTATTAATGTAATATTAACACACAAAACTATGTACATCTTCAAATATTGAAGTTTTACCTTTGCAACAGGAACAAATTTCCCAAACTGACAGCCACACTCACAGACCTAAGTTAAATTAAAAGAAAGATTATCTATGCTAAGACATATGGTGCAACCTGTGCTTCTAATAAATGCTAACTGGTTTTGCCCTACCTTTACAGCTCTCCCAACTGGGAAACACCTGAATGCTTTCAAGGAACATTATCTCTTAGCGAAGTTCTGTTTTTTCCCCTGATAATCACTCTCCACCAGACTGTAACCAATTTCTCTTTATCAGATTGTCTTTATAGAGTCATGAGAATCAGACAGCCAATTTCTCATTATTGGCTCCATGGAGACATGAAGAGCAGATAAAAAACTGCTACTAAGCCTATATTCCTTTGCTAGAAAAAAAGACCAGGCTTTCTCTTAAAACTTGTTAGTAAATCAATCTGAGTAGGGTTGCCACCTTTCATCGTGGCTAAAAACTGGAGTAAAGCCACACCCCTCACATCATCAATAACCCCGCCCCACCCCCTCCCCGCCCACATTCCACCCATTTTGTGATGTCACGATGACATAACTTGGTGAGCAACGCCCTCTTTTTCAGTTCCTGCTGCCTGCTTTTGACTGATTTACTATGCTTTTCTGTAAAAAAGCATAGTAAATCAGTCGATTTACAAACTCTGATAGTCTGTTTCCTTTTTGAAACAGAATACCGGAGTTTGTGCAGTGTTTTCTGGACTACTGGAGAATCAGTTTGATTGCCGGATAGTCCGGAAAAAAAACAGAGGGGTGGCAACCCTAAATCTATGGCCTTAATCCAGTCATTCTCCCCATGCAAGAATGAGAAAAAGCACATTATTTTTCTTTTATCATGCTTTTTTAACCAGGCCTTTTTTTACAATGCATTGCTTACATTTCTTAAAAGTGAACAAGAAGAGAGAGAGAGAAGAAGGGAGAAAGAAAAGAAAAAAAAAAAACAGCAACATCTATTAACAGTCCCCATTACACTTAAAAATAAAAATAACTGAGAAAACTTTTACTTATAGCATGCAAAGAAAACCATACACCAGAAAAATAGTAGTATTAAGAAACAAATGTCTTTACTTATAGTTAACTTTCTGCCTCCTCTTCCCCTCCCCAAACCATTTTTCTGAATATTAATGACATAAAGTAGGACACATGCTTTAGAGTCACCACCAAGTCCAACAAATTCTGAAAAAGTCCAATGTTTCCAGATTTTCTTGTTCTATCATATTACACAAAAATATTAATTGCATTGTAATTCCACATTTAGTTACCAGTTTTATTACTGTTCATCTCCATCTCCCAAACCCTGTCTCTGCTGAATTTCCAATGTAATCTCAATTATTTTAGTCAACTCTCATACTCCCTTCTTTTTCTCCATCATTTTCCACTGAAACATTGGAAAAGGTTTCACAGATACAGTCTCTCCATGGTCTTTGTTACTAGAAGAACAAGAAGCAGAATCTCCTTTTGTTTCACAGCTCACTTTTTGTTGGACAAAAAACTTTTCTATTTTCTCCTTAGCATGTACTTCATCAAAAATTATTTTGTCCCTCGAAGGAAGAATACCTTGAAGACAGCTGGGTACAGCAGTTTGAATTTCACACCTGTGTCTCAACATTCCCTTTGTAGTGGAACAAATTTGCTCTTCTTCTGCCTGGTGTACAATTAGTAATTATTCTCCGCAAACACTCTGCTGTCTCCCACTTTTAGTACTTTGTCCTTCTGCCACAGTTTTTTCAGAATCAACTCCTTCTGCTGGTAGTATTGCATCTTTACTATTAAAGGTCTAGATTGTGTTCTCATAGCCAGGTTTGGAGCATACACATGATGTGCCCTTTCAACTAACAACTTCTGCTGTGGAATACCAGTCCATCTGCTTATTTGTGATTTCATAAAATTAATGTAGTTTAGTCCTTCCAGCTTCTCTGGTATAGCTGAAAATCTCAGGTTTTCTGTATGTGCTATGTTCTCTAATTCTATTATTTTTTGAACCACCTCTTCCTAAGCAGTTTTACATTCAGCCTTTTATTCATTTCAACCTCTGATTTTTGCAGCTTTGTCACCTAATCTGAATATTTGTTTAAAGCTTCTTCTATTTTTTCCAGCCTTTTGTTGTTTGTGTTGATATACTCCATCAGTGTTTCATTTATTTTAACCAGGTCTGTGTGTAGTTGTCTCCAATTCTACTGTAGGTTACTGGAAGCCACATCTGGAAGTTGCATTGCTTTCTGCTTAACAGCTGCAGAACTTTCCCCAGTCAGGATTTCTTCCTAACTTTTTGTAGCTGATTTTTTTCCAGGTCCTTTGTTTTCCTATATTCCTGGCAACCAGGCAGTATATTTACTAGCCAGTCACTCAAATGCACCCATAAACACACATTTATTGGCCTTCTCTGATGAATTTCTGTTTTCACACTAGCAGAGCTAAAATTAAGCTGCTACTCAATGTGCAACCATCCTGGAAGTCCCTCATACTTCAGCATTCTTGAGAATATTTTGTGTTTCATGTTTTCAGTGCTTCTCAACTACTTCCATATTGTAGGGTTTGCACAATCCCAAGTGCAACAGGATTGCTGCATTATTGTGTCTTTCAGTGAACAAATCCTCAGCAATGAGCATTTTACACTCATCAACGGGAAGTACAACTGTTGGATTGCATTTGTTGGTTCTTCCTTTTTTTCAATGGACTTTGTAAACCAACATGTACATAGTCTACTTTTCTGGAAAGCCAGTATTACCTTTTCATCTTCTGGTTTTAATTCACCTCTCCAGCTTTTCATCTTTTGGTTTCAATTCACCTCTCCTTTACCACTGTTGCATCAAATCTTGGTCAACATGAATTTGCTCCAGAAGATCTCTTTACTTGCCACTATATTTCTGGACTTCCCACCTTTCTTTCTTTTTTTTCTGTTCCTTTTTAATTCCTCCTTTTGTTGTTTTAACTTTCAGTTGAGGTCTGATTTTTGTCTACATCTGGTTTGATTTCCATTCCCACTTTGTTCAGAAATGCTTCTGTTAAACTAAACAAAGATGCCATCTTAGACTTCTTCTCTTCATGCTTTAGAACTTTCCTTATCTTTGGATCTGATGAATTCAGCACATGTGTATGCAGCTCATTGACTTCAGATTTATACATGCAATCAGTTTTGAGGAGGCTCATACCTCCTTCACATTTACAGATGTATGATCTTGGTAAGCATGAAGCATTTTTCTTGTTTTCCTGTGTAACTGATTCATTGATTTTTGTGACCAGTCAGAAACACCAAAGCTGAAAATACGAACAGGAGCAAACTGATTTATAGTTTGGGCATTATTCCTACATGTCAAAGCATTAGTCTTCTGAAGTATTCCTTACTGAGCTTTATTCTCATTTGTTAATGGTTTACTGCTGACCCTTCATCAATTCCCAAATATTTATACTATCCTTTGTGCTAAAGTTCCTTTACAGCAAGATTCCTGCCCTAAGTTGATATGTTCTTAGTGCTGCAGCTTTCCTTACAAATGTTGCATTTTTGCATTTATCAAGACCAAATATCATGCTTGTATCATTTGGAAAAATAATTTAACCATTTGCAGTTCTGCTTTCAGATCCTCATCTAATGAAATACACAGTATTAAATCATCCTCAGAAAGCAGATGAGATATCTTTACACAAGATTAGTTTCTGAGAGTTAAACTGTAACCATAGCCTAATCTATTTTCTTCATTTTCTCCCTTTTTAATTTCTCCAAGTCTTTTGGGCTTCTAATACCAAGACTGGAATGGACTCCCTTTCCTGAGCAAGGCTATGATTAAAGTTTATTAAATTAGTATTGTTTCAGTCTTTGATGTCAGCCAAAAGTGCTCTTCGCAACACCTGTAATGTGCCCAAAATTAACTCCTTCTGAAACTCATAAGGAGTTACATATGTCAGTAACATATCTAAATAGGACTGTAAATTCTTTGTTAGGAAATCCATCACTCCTACTACTATTGGAACTCTTTGGGTATCCTTCATCCATACTGTTCTCAATTCTGCCTACAAATCCTGGATCTGGTGAAGTCAGCAGATATGTATGCAGTCCCATAACTGCAGATCTATGCATGTAATAAGTCCATACCTTCTTCAGAATGGGGATTATGTAATCTTGGTTTACACTGAGTTTATTATATCATTTGATAAGCATGAAGCATATTTCTCGTTTTCCTGTCCAACTGATCCATTACCTTTTGGGGCCTGTCAATCACTCCAAAACTGTAGGCTAAAACAGGAAGAACAGTATTAGTTGTAGTCCTCCTTACTAAGATTTGTTCAGATTGTTTATGATTTATTTCCCAAATATTTATACACTTGCTCTTTTTTTTTTAATTTCTCCAAGTCTTTTGGGTTTTTAATACTATGATCAGAATGGACCCCTTTCCTAAGTCAAAGTATGATTAAAGTTCATGAAATTAGTATTGTTTCAATCTTTGATGTTAGCCAGAAATGCTCTTCACAGCACCAGCAATGTGCCCAGTGATGACTCCTTCTGCAATTTATATGGAGTTACATTATCGGAGACATATCTAAGGAATACTGCAAATTCTTTTTTATAAGACCTGTTCCTCCTACTACTACTGGAACTGTCTGTGTATTCTTCTACACAGCTCTCATTTCTGCCTGTAAATCCTGGTATTTTATTACTTTATGTCTCTCTGTACATAAGACACTATAGTCACTGGGTGTATCAATTTAAATGTTACTTTTGTCTTCTTTTCATGGACTACTTTATCTGTTTTTCTCACATGTACTTTTTCAGCTGTTGGTAATGGGTGATCCCATGTGATATAAACGTCATCATTTTCTATAATGCTTTGTGGCTCATGTTTCCAGTGTTTTTCGGCCACTTCAATACCATAATGTTTGCACAATCCCCAGTGCAACAGTCTTGCCATGTTATTATGCCTTTCAGTATACAGTCCTTCTGCCATTAGTATATCACAACCAGCAGCAAGATGTGTGACTGTTTCCAATTCTGTTTTACAAAACTTATATTTGTTTGTTACTCCTACATGTTCAACGGACTTTGTAAACCAGTGTGTATGTAGTCCACTATCTTGGGCCACCACTATTAATGTTTCATCTTTAAGTTTAAATTCACCTCTCCTTAACTATTCCTGCATTCAATCCTGATCAACATGAGGTTGTTCGAAGAGTTTTCTGTACCTGCAACTATATTTATGCATTTTCCACATTTCTTGCCTTCTCACTTAATCCTTTACCTTACAGTCTTTCTTTTGTTTTTTTTTTTTTTTTTGGCACATTCAGTTGCTGCCTGTTTTTTATCTACTTCTGGTTTGATTTCCATTCCTGCTTGATGCCAGTATGCTTCTGCTAGATTAAGCAGAGAAGTCATCTTAGATTTATTCTCCTCATGTTTCAAAACTTTCATTACGTTTGGATCTTGTGAGGTCAGCAGATGTGTGTGGAGTCCCATGATTGCAGATCTATACTTATAATCAATTTCAAGGAAGCCCATCCCTCCTTCAGAACAGGGAATATATAATCTTGGTATGCACTGATTTTTATAAATCATTTGGTGAGCATGAAGGATCCTTCTTGTTTTCCTGTCTAATCTATCCAACACATTTTGGGGCCAGTCAATCACTCCAAAACTGTAAGCTAGGACAGGAAGAGAAAATTTGTTTGTAGCTTGCATTTTATTCCTAGATGTCAATGCTATTTTCAGAATTACTTTACATCTTCTAAAGTACTCCTTTAAGGCAAGCTATTAAGTAAACAGCTTAATGAGTTAAGGGCAAGGCAGAAGAGCAATAGTAACAGAGACCCTGGAATATCTCCTTTTGAATTTTTATCCCTGGGATAATAATCTGTCCTTTATCATGGCTTAATTGCAAAGTGCTCTGCCACTGTTTCATGGTTACTGTAATGTAGTCAATCAGTGTAGGATGTATCTTATACATTTCTAAGCACTCTTTTATCCATGAATGTGGGATACTAACAAATGCTTTTTTATTGTTAATCTATGCCATACTTAAATTCTTCCCCTTTTTACAGTTCTCCACTATGACTTTATTTAACAACAAATGATCCTTTTTTCCATATGACTTTCTTTTACTGCCATAATTGTGTTTTCTTCTAAATGACTATAAACTCTGTAAGCATCAATTCCCTTGTATAGTTTACGCGTCGTCGGAAGGCAAGTTATTTGGTTTATAATTTTTAGGGTAGGTTGTAAGTTCACTTTTAAGTAGGAGCATTGTTTTTCCTGTTGTTAGCCAGGTTGGTGTATGTTCAGGGTGAGCATAGAAATAGTTCTTACTCATGGCGAAATCTTCGTGCAAAGATGCTAATGCTTTTAACCAAATGTTAGGTACTGCATCTGGGCCTGCAGTTTTCTAATAATTAGACTTTTCTTAACTTTGTTTCAATCTTTCTGGCTGTTACTTCATCCGATTTTATATCCTGCAGCTTTAAACTTCTTATTCTTTCTTTTACTTCTTTTATCCATTTACCATCTTTGTTATGTTCCGCAGGATCTTCATAGATACTTCTCCAAAATATATCTATTTCTTCTTTTTCTGGCAGTCTTTAAATTCCTTTTACCTTGTTTCCCAATTCTCTATAAAACTTTTTTGGGTCATCTATAAATTTCCTTATATTTATCTGTGTATCCTCTAAGTTTTTCCACCTATGCTGAAACTTTTAGTTTGTTATTTGTGACAGTGCATGATAGATCCTGGTCTGTTCTAATACTGCGCACTGCTTTTATCACATCTAGCTTTCTTAGTATATTTGTTGATCTATTCCCTCTTCTATAGTCTACTAACAGTGACACTTCTTGTCTTAACTGCTTTATAGTTTTCTCTAGTCGATATTTCCATGATGGTATTTGATTTCTCCTCTTCCTTTCCCTTGCTACCCTGTGTTCTTGTGGTAGAACTTTATCATTTATTAATTTAGCAGCAGAGTAATATATCCTGTTTACTTCTATTATATCACATGGGTCTGTATGAACAGTCCTAATTACTGTGTTCATTTGTTTTATCAAACTTCTGACTTTTTGGGTTTTATTAACCTTCTGCAGTCTATTTCTTTCATTGATCTTGTCTATTAAATCAAGCAACTCTTCTCTTAACTCATTCTCTTCCAAACCAAGGTCACATCCCTTGTTTTCCATTTCCTGCAGCCATTCTATAGAAGATTCTATAACATATTCCTGTGGCACATTCTCTTCAATTTCATCCTGTACCATCCATTGCTCTGTCATATGGGAACTCACTGGCCTATCACTCCTCGACGTTGACTGCATCAGAGTTTCCACAGTTTTCTGCTCCAAATTATCTTCATATGGCACCTGACCAATTGCTTCCCGTTCCACTGATTTCCCCTTAATTTGGATATGCATTACTCTATCCTGTTGTGGTGCTTTCTGAATTAAATTTTCTACACTGAATCATTCACTTCGCAGGTACTCCACAACCTCATTTTCTATTACTTTAACTTCTCCATTACTTATCTCCTTTTCCTCTTTGTCTTCTTATTTTTTGTATTGTAAAATTTTCCATGTCTGTATTCCTTTGCCTGTATTTCTCTTCAAATATCTTTGGTGCTGCTCTTTCTGTATTGGTTAGTTTTGCTTTCTCCTTTGCATAAATATTCTTCTTCTTCTTCTTTCGGCTGCTCCAGTTAGGGGTCGCCACAGCAGATCAACTGTTTCCATTTCTTCCTGTCCTCTGCATCTTGCTCTGTCACACCAACCGCCTGCATGTCCTCTCTCACCACATCCATAAACCTTATCTTAGGCCTTCCTCTTTTCCTGTTACCTGGCAGCTTCATCCTTAGCATCTTTTTCCCAATATACTCTGCATCCCTCCTCAGCACATGTCCAAACCAATGTAATTTTGCCTCTCTGGCTTTTTCTCCAAACCTTCCAACCTGGGCTGACCCTCTAATATACTTATTCCTAATCCTGTCCTTCCTCGTCACACCCAGTGCAAATCTTAACATCTTCAACTCTGCCACGTCAAGCTCTGACTCCTGCCTTTTTGTCAATGCCACTGTCTCCAATCCGTATAACATAGCTCGTCTCACTACCCTCTTGTAGACCTTCCCTTTCACTCTTACTGGTACTCGTCTGTCACAAATCACTCCTGACACTCTTCTCCACCCACTCCATCCTGCCTGTACTCTCTTCTTCACCTCTCTTCCACACTCACCATTACTCTGAACTGTTGATCCCAAGTACTTAAAATCATTCACCTTTGCCACCTCTACTCCCTACATCCTCGCCATTCCTCTGTCCTCCCTCTCATTCACACACATATATTCTGTCTTAGTCCTGCTGACCTTCATTCCTCTTCTCTCTAGAGCATATCTCCACCTCTCCAGGATCTTCTCCACCTGTTCCCTACTCTCACTACAGATCACAATGTCATCTGCAAACATCATAGTCCACGGGGACTTCTGTCTGATCTCATCTGTCAACCTGTCCATCACCATTGCAAATAAGAAAGGGCTCAGAGCTGATCCTTGATGTAATCCCACCTCCACCTTAAACACATCCGTCACTCCCACCGCAGACCTCACCGCTGTCACACTACCATCGTACATATCCTGTACCACTCTTACATACTTTTCTGACACTCCCAACTTCCTCATACAATACCACAACTCCTCTCTAGGCACCCTGTCATATGCTTTCTCTAAATCCACAAAGACACAATGCAACTCCTTCTGACCTTCTCTGTACTTCTCCATCAACACTCTCAGAGCAAACATTGCATCTGTAGTGCTCTTTCCTGGCATGAAACCATACTGCTGATCACTAATCATCACCTCCCTTCTTAACCTAGCTTCCACTACTCTTTCCCATAACTTCATGCTGTGACTGATCAGTTTAATCCCTCTGTAGTTACTACAGCTCTGCACATCACCCTTATTCTTAAAAATCGGTACCAAAACACTTTTTCTCCATTCCTTAGGCATCCTCTCACTTTCCAAGATTTCATTAAACAATCTAGTTAAAAACTCCACTGCCATTTCACCTAAACACCTCCATGCTTCCACAGGTATGTCATCTGGACCAACAGCCTTTCCGTTCTTCATCCTCTTCATAGCTATCCTTACTTTCTCCTTGCTAATCCACTTCACTTCATGATTCACTATCCGCACATCATCCAACCTTCTCTCCCTCTCATTCTCCTCATTCATCAACCCCTCAAAGTACTCTTTCCATCTGCTCAACACACTCTCCTCACTTGTGAGTACATTTCCCTCATTATCCTTTATCACCTTTACCTGCTGCACATCTTTACTAGCTCTGTCCCTCTGTCTAGCCAATCGGTACAGATCCTTTTCTCCCTCCTTAATATCCAACCTTTTATACAACTCTTCATACGCCTTATCCTTAGCCTTCGCCACCTCTCTCTTTGCCAGGCACCTCATCTCCTTATACTCTTGTCTACTTTCTTCATCTCTTTGACAATCCCACTTCTTCACCAACCTCTTTCTCTGTATACTCTCCTGTATTTCTTCATTCCACCACCAGGTCTCCTTGTCCTCCTTCCTCTTTCCAGATGTCACACCAAGCACCATTCTAGCCATCTCTCTTACTAGCTCTGCTGTAGTTACCCAGCTATTCGGTAACTCTTCACTGCCACCCAGTGCCTGTCTTAACTCTTCCCTGAACATCACCTCACAATTACCTTTTTTCAATTTCCACCATTTGATCCTTGGTGCTGCCCTCACACTCATCCTCCTCTTCTTGATCACCAATGTCATCCTACAAACCACCATCCTATGCTGCCTAACTACACTTTCCTCGGTCACCACTTTAGTCTCCAATCTCTTTCAAACTGGCCCTACTACATAAGATATAATCCACCTGTGTGCATCTTCCTCCACTCTTGTATGTCACCCTATGCTCCTCCCTCTTGTTAAAATACGTATTCATCACAGCCATGTCCATCCTTTTCGCAAAATCCACTACCATCTGACCTTCTGCATTCCTTTGCTTAACACCATACCTACCCATCACTTCCTCATCCCCTCTGTTCCCTTAACCAACATGCCCATTGAAATCTGCTCCAATCACCAGTCTCTCACCCTTGGGTACAGTCATCACCACTTCATCCAACTCACTCCCAAATTTTTCTTCCTCATCCATCGCACACCCAAGTTGTGGAGCATATGCACTAACAACATTCATCATTACACCATCAATTTCCAGCTTCATAAACATCACTCTATCCGACACTCTTTTCACCTCCAAAACACTCTTAGCATACTGTTCCTTCAGGACAATGCCTACGCCATTTCTCCTCCCATCCACATCATGATAAAACAATTTGAAACTGCCTCTGAGACACCTAGCCTTGTTCCCCTTCCATCTGGTCTCTTGCACTCACAATATACCAACCGTCCTTCGGTTCATCATATCAGCTAGCTCCCTCCCTATACCAGTCATACTGCCAACATTCAAAGTTCTGACCCTCACTATCACAGTCCTAGCCTTTACCTGCCTTCAGGCATGCCTTCTGCCTCTTCTCCTCTTTCGGCCAACAGTAGCCCAATTTCCGCCAGCACCCTGTTGGCCAACAGTACTGGTGGCAGTCATTGTTAACCCAGGCCTCGACCGATCTGGTATGAATTTCTGTACAGTTTTCTGCATATATGATGTGGCAAAATTTTACGCCGGATGCCCTTCCTGATGCAACCCTCCCCATTTGTCTGGGCTTGGGACCGACACAAAGAAATGCACTGGCTTGTGCATCCCCAGTGGCTGGGTTCTCCTTTGCATAAATATTACACCATATTAAATCTCTTTTCCTTTCCCATGTCCAAATGTCTTCTTTAGATGTTTCCTGATCTTCCTGTTTTTACCTGCTTTGGGGACTCACTCCATTCTGCTGTGATGTAACCTGCACTAGGCCATCTACACCACATCCTTCACTTCGTAGGTACTCCATAACTTCAGCTTATATTTTTTAACTTCTGCTTTACTAATCTTCATTTCTACGTTCCATTTTTGTGATGTTATTTTTTTTATTGTGAAATTTTCCATATTTGGAAACCTTTGTCTGTATTTCTCTTCGAATATCTTTGGGGCTGCCTTCTTCACACTGATTAATTTGGCTTTTTCCTTTGCATAAATATTGCACCATATCAAAACTCTCTTTCTTTCCCATGTCCATATTTCTTTTTTTTACTTTTCAAATATCTCTTGGTTTTGTTGTTCATATTTTCGCACTTCCTCAGATGCTTCTTTTTCCAAATAGGTAAATGTTTCTTGATCTATATACTGTTTTTCAAAACTGCTGTATCAATGAACACAAATTTTCATTGGAAGCTTCTGACACTTTTTTTTGCAGAAGTATTTTCCTTTCCTCTTATTTCTAATAATTCCCTAAGTGAATGGCATGATGCTGTCGAAGACTGCTGAGACGTGTGGAACATTTACTGCATTCTGTGCATTTATATGGTTTATATCTTTTTTAATTTCTCCAAGTCTTTTGGGTTTCTAATACCATGACTGGAATGGACCTCATTCCTAAATCAAAGTATGATTAAAGTTCATGAAATTAGTATTGTTACAATCTTTGATGTTAGCCAGTAGTGCTCTTCGCAGCGCCTGTAATGTGCCCAGTAATGACTCCTTCTGCAGTTCGTATGGAATTACATGTAATGCTAACATATCTAAATGTGATTGTAGACTCTTTTTTATAAGACCCCATTGCCCCTACTACTATTGGAACTATCTGGGTATCTTTCTTCCAAATTGCTCTTATTTCTGCCTGCAACTCCTGATATTTTATGAATTTGTGTCTCTCTGTACGCAGAACATTGTAGTCACTGGGTGTGGTGATTTTAATGATCAATGCTACTTTTGTCTTTTTTTCCTGAACTATATCTGGTTTTCTAGCATCCATTATTTGAACTGTTGGTAATGGATGATCCCATGTGACGTAGACTTCATCATTTTATGTGATGCTTTATGGCTCATATTTCCAGTGTTATTTAGCTACTTCAAAACCATGATGTTTGCACAGCCCCCAGTGCAACAGTCTTACCACATTATTATGCCTTTCAGTATACAATCCTTCTGCCATTAGTATGTCGCAACCAGTAATGAGGTGTACAGCTGTTTCCAATTCTGTTTTACAAAACCTACATTTGTCTCTTTCTCCCCCATGTTGAATGGACTTTATAAACCAGTGTGTATGTAGCCCATTATCTTGGGCTGCCAGTATTAACCTTTCATCTCTTGGTTTAAATTCTCCTCTCCTTAACCTTTCCTGCATTCATTCCTGATCAACATGAGGTTCTTCCAGAAGTTTTCTATACTTGCAACTATATTTATGCTTTTTCCACATTTCTTGCCTTCTCGTCTGATCCATTGCCTTATATTCTTTCTTTTGTTTTTTTGGCACATTCAGTTGCTGCCTGATTTTTTATCTACTTGTGGTTTGATTTCCGTTCCTGCTTGACGCTGGTATGCTTCTGCTAGCCTAAGCATGGAAGTCATCTTAGATTTATTCTCCTCATGTTTCAAAACTTTCACTATGTTTGCGTCTTGTGAGGTCAGCAGATATGTGTGGAGTCACAAGATTGCAGATCTATACATGTAATCAGTTTCAAAGAGGCCCATCCCTCCTTCAGAATGGGGAATATATAATCTTGGTATGCACTGATTTTTATAAATCATTTGGTGAACATGAAGCATCCTTCTTGTTTTCCAATCTAATCTATCCAGCATGTTTTGGGGCCACTCACTCACTCACTCACTCCAAAACTGTAAGTTAGGACAGGAATAGCAAATTGGTTTATAGCTTGGATTTTGTTCCTAGATATCAATGCTGTTTTCAGGATTAATTTAAGTCTTCTAAAGTACTTCTTACTAAGTTTTATTCACATTTGTTCATGTTTTATTGTTGATCATTCAATTCCCAAATACGTACACACTCCCTCTTGCCCAAGTTCATTTATATCACCTTCTTGTCCCAAACTGATGTTTTCTTGGTGCTGTAGTTTTCCTGATTTAAAGGTTGCTTTTGCGCATTGATCTAGACCAAATGACATTCTTATATCATCTGAAAAAGATTTGACAACTTACAGTTGTGATTTCAGTTCCTCATCTGATGAGCTATACAGTTTCAATTTGTCGACAAAGAGAAGATAAGTGTTTGCACTTTGTTGTTTTCTAGGAGCCAAATTATAGTCATGACCTAAGCTGTTAAGTAGACAGCTTAATGGGTTAAGGGCAAGGCAGAATAGCAGCAGTGACAGAGAGTCACCCTGGAATATCCCACTTTGGATTTTTATTCCTGGAATAATAATTTGTCCTTTATCATGGCTTAATTGCAAAGTGGTTTTCCACTGTTTCATGGTCACTGTAATGTAGTTGATCAGTGTGGGGTGTATCTTATACTTTTTTAGGCACTTTTTATCCATGCCATACTTAAATTCTTCCCCTTTTTATAGTTCTCCACCATGACTTTATTTAACAACAAATGATCCTTTGTTGCGTATGACTTTCTTTTGTTGCCCTTTTGTTCTATTGCCACAATTGAGTTTTCTTCTAAATGACTATAAACTCTGTCAGCATCAGTTCCAGTATATAGTTTCTACATCATCAGAAGACAAGTTATTGGTCTGTAATTTTTAGGTTAGCTTGCAGGTTCACTCTTAAGTAGGAGCGTTGTTTTTCCTGTTGTTAGCCAGGTTGGTGTCTGTTCTGGGTGAGCATATAAATAGTTCTTATGGATGAATCTTCATGTGACGATGTTAATACTTTTAACCAGAAGTTAGGTACTGCATCTGGGCCTGGGGTTTTCCAACTAGAGGTTTTTCTTAACTATGTTTCAATCTCTCTGGGTGTTACTTCATCCCATTTCATATTCTGTACCTTTAAACTTCTTATTCTTCCTTTTACTTCTTCTATCCATTTTGCATCTTTGTTATGTTCCACAGGATCTTCATAGATACTTCTCCAAAATGTATCTATTTCTTCTTTTGGCGGTCTTTCAATTCCTTTTACCTTGTTTTCCAATTCTGTATAAAACTTTTTTGGGTCATCAATAAGTTACTTATTTTTTACTTTTCCTTCATATTTATCTGATATCTTTTAAGTTTTTCCGCCTGTGATGAGTATTTTTGGTTTGTTGTTTGCGATAGTGCATGATAGATCCTGGTCTGTTATAATACTATACATTTCTTTTATTTTATTTATTTATTACATCTATCTGTCTGAGTATTTTTGTTGATCTGTTCACTCTTCTATAGTCCTCTAGCAGTGACACTTCTTGTCCATATTCCTTCTTCAGATGTCTCCTGACCTTCCTGCTTCTCCTTACTTTGGGGACTGCTGTGATGTTACCTGTGTTAGACCTTCTGCACCAGATGCTTCACTTCACAGGTACTCCATAATTTCAAGTTCTATTTTTTTTAATTCTACTTTACTAATCTTCTTCTCCACATTCCATCTTTGTGATAATATTTTTTTATTGTGAAACTTTCCATATCTGGATGCCTTTGCCTATATTTCTCTTTGAATATCTTTGGGGCTACCTTCTTTATATTGATTAATTTGGCTTTCTCCTTTGCATAAATATTGCACCATATCAAATCTCTCTTTCCTTCCCATGTCCATATTTCTTTTTTATACTTTTCAAAAATCTCTAGGTTTTGTTTATATTTTTGCACTTCCTCAGATGCTTCTTTTTCCAAACAGATCAAAGTTTGTCGATTTATATACTGTTTCACAAATCTGTTGTAGTAATGAATAAAAATTTTTATTTGAAGTTTCAGATAGTTTTTCTTGTGGAAGTATTTTTCTTTCCTCTAATTTCTCTTCACCATTGACATGTTTCAAATATAACATCTTTCTCAGATCTTTATTTGAGTGTCTCAAGGCAGCATGGCCACCATGCACCACCTAATGATTTACTCCATCACCAAATTACTAATTTTCAGATGCATATTCCATTTTGTTCATCATCAGTTAATAAAAAAAAAAAACAGTCTTCTTCAGGGTGTATATTACGTTATTGAATTTTTAAAAGTTCAAATGTCATATGGTCGAAGCCATATGATCGAACTTTTAAAAGTTCGAAAAGCTAAAAAAAAAATAAACAACAGAAAAAACTTACCTGACCATTTTAAGCAGGTGGACAAGCCCCCCTGCAACCCCCATATGTGGGGCTGCACCCCCCCCCCGCTCTTTAAATATATCAACTCCGAGATTGCACCATAGTGCAGGAAAGGGAAATCTTCCCATTCCACACTGTACAGAGATCTCCTTTGAAACGTTTGAACTTTTAAGAATTCAGTCATATGGTGTTGACCATATGATGTTCAAACTTTTAAGTTTAATAATGTAATATACACCCTCGTCTTCATACCATAAAGCACATTTAGTACACTATTTTTACTTTACATTCTAGTGAATTTAATTATTTGGCTTATCAAGTGACCCAAGTATACAACCAGCTTCACCAAGCAATACAATACTCCCCACCAAATCACATTTTTACTGCAGAAAAGGTAGAAACACTGTCTTATTTTGAGATGGTTCAGAGAAGGCTTTCATGGGGTATAGTTTATATGTAAATTTCCTAACAAGTATGTAGGAACATGACAGTTTTGTAGTTCTTTTATCCAAAAGGCCACATGCTAACAGGTATATAGGACCATGACAGTTTTGTACTTATTTTATGTTAAAGGCCATATTGTCACTGGCAATGCCAAAATATGTTTGTGATGCATATATAGTCGCTATCTTAGAAATTGGTCATCCATGCATTTAGCTCTGACATTCTTTGATCCCAAAGGACCATGTTCAGCCATGGGCTTGTTTTAGCAGTGCCCTAGGGAAAATAAAGGACAGCGGCTGGCATGTTTTGCTAGGAAAAGGCCAACCATCATCAACAAGGGAGGTGATAAGGTCTGTGTTTTGTTTCTGAGCAGTAACAGTTAAGGGCATTGTCTATAGTAATGATCAAGCTTGCTTTATTTGTATAGAAAAGAACACAAGCTCTGTTGTATATACTCCAAAAGAACAAGTAAAAAGGTCACACAGAAACTCCACATAGACTAAAACATAAAAAAAACTGCTAGACCAAAATCTTCACTGTGTTGCACCTGAAACTTCATTTGAAGGGTGGGCCCATGGGAAGTATGTAAATAACTCCTTAAGGACATACAATTGTTTCAGCTAAGTGGCTTCTGGATGCCTACTGACTTTTTTTTTAATAAGTCTTTATTAAGAGATTTGGGTCAATAAACCAAACTCATTAACTGTAGACATGATACATTTTGCCCTTTGACTGGGCTCATCTTTTGTGTCTATAGTACTGATGGATCAGTATTGTGGGAAGTCAGAGACAGTATTGTGACAGTTGAGGTGGTAACACTGTAGATGCAGAAGTAGTATTTGCCAAGTTCAACAAGAAGTTTTGAAGTATAAAGGGTGTCTTAGTTCCTCTGTTTTATAGTAGAAACATAAGCTGTGTTCTCACTGAAGCAGATAGTTGTGTTCTTTGGAATGGCAAGTGCAGTATTCCCCAAGAATACTGGCAGAGCGGACAATTACCATTCAGCTAATGAAGAAAAAAGACGTTTTCTCCAAACAGCAGGAGTGGAGTCTGTAGGCAAAAATCATAATGAGTGTTTGTTTGTGTCTTTCAGCTTTTCCCGGTTAGGGGTCACCACAGCGGAACTCCGGTCCGCTAATGATTGGTAGTTGATTTTTACGTGCCGAGTTACCAGCCCTGACGCACAACCTTCAACGAAGGTACACCCATTCATGCATGTCTCCACGCAGAAGACGCTCTAGCTGAGAATCGAACCGGACAGCGTCTTACTGTGAAGCGACAATGCTACCGCAGCACCACCACCGCAGATAAAAATCATAATGAGTGTGTTAGACAATATTAGTCTGATTACCTTGCCTTAGAACAGTCACAATTGCCATTCATTTTCATTATTTTAATTTTTTACTAAACAGCAGGGTTTGTGTACTGCTATTATGGGATACACAGGTTTCAACCATTTTCTGTGTGTGTATTCGTGTGTGTGTGTGTGTGTGTGTGTGTGTGTGTGTGTGTGTGTGTGTGTGTGTGTGTGTGTGTGTGTGCGTGCGTGCATGCATGCATTTGTGTGTGTGTGTGTGTGTGTGTGTGTGTGTGTGTGTGTGTGTGTGTGTGTGTGCGTGTGTGTGTGTATTGGGGATTACTAAACATCAGGGCTCATGTAAATCCTGAGCTGTGGGGCAAAGTTAATGACTATCTTGGGCACAAACTGTTACGGGGTGCAATTGACAGCTATTGATGCGGTGCAAATGTAGTGCCAGGATTCATATAAGAAGCCAGAGGTGACATAGGAGCTTCTTACAGAAATGCTGATAACAGTGTTTGTGAGATCAGTATGTCACATAACTGTAGCAAGCAGCTTACATTTTTTTTTGTGCTCAACTTTGGGTTGATGGGAGCACCGGTCTCGGGAACTGCTGAAGGCATCATAGATTCATGGGTTTATATTAGGCTAATGACCTCCAGGGCCTTTATATGCCTAACTGTGCAACCCAATCCAATTGCATCTTCTTGTAACGTGCATCTAAATGGGAGGGATATGTTAGTTATGGGGCTCCTAAAAAGTTATGGGGGATATGTTAGGTAATGTTTACTGTTGGCCTCTTTCCATAGTAGATATGGGGGCCACCCGGGGGTGAATTTATGATTTCCCATCCAGTGTTAGGGAATGTTTACTGTTGTTCTGTGTCTATAAGGCTTAGTTTGAATAGAGTTATGGATGGACTCTGCTTCACACAGATGGGGAGCCTATTCCAGAGCATGGGGGCCCTTTGAGGCACATATCTGTCACACTGGGATGTTCTATTTATGTCAGAAGCAAAATTTAAATACCTGGACCTAGAGTTTTTGGTGCTGTTTTTTTTTGTGTATGTGCAGAGGCTCCAACAGTACTGGATTAGAGGATGCCTTATATACTAAGCGCAGACTGTCTTGCAACAAAATGTAGGAGCCAGAGTACAGAGACAGGGGGGCTCTAAAGTGATATGTATAGGACAATGTTTTAATAACCTGGATTCTCCGGTGACGAACCTTTGAGGGTGTTCCAACTGTCACATATGCCTAGTCAGGTACAAGCAGAAATGGGCATTGTACTCAATGATGGGTCTGATAAGGGCTGAGTAGAGTGGTACTATAACCTCTTTGGAGCTAGACGCCATACCCTTACTTATGAGTTGGGCAATAAAGAATGAATTTCTTTCCACTTTTGCTACATGTTGATCAAAGACCAAATTACCAGATGACTTCGCTATAGCTCTGAGCAAATCCACAGTGTGTGTAGAGGGATACAAGCCTGACTACACTGCAGAAGGACACTGTGGCATATAAACTGCCTTTGTTTAAACTGCCATTAACTCTTTGTGGACAGATGTAGGAGCAGACATGCATACATCTCATCTGTCCGCAATTTTGCAAAATATCCATTTTTTGCTTTATATGTTTGTTCACTTCTGACAAATCATTGAGAACTGAAGTCACTAAATGATGACAGATATTTTTGTTTCAGACTTCATATCCTTCAGAAAAATGCATGCTAAGGCAAAAACCTGTTATTCTGTTATTTTTCTAAGTTTATAATATAGCATTTAAAACCTGTCTCTGATTTTGGGACTTTGCCCCCGTTATTTTTGGCTTTGTTCATAATTCCTGCACTAACAAGTTGACAGTTATGGCACACAACTTCAAGTAATCTTCTGATTTTTTTTTTACAAAACAGCAAGGCTTATTTTTATAGATGACTTCAAAGTAGGGGAAGAAGGGAATACAAGTGTGAGTACACTGTAGGTGGACACTGCTTTTACTTAAACTGCTATTCCCTCCTAGGGGACAGATGTAGAAGGGAAAGTTGCAAGTTATCTTATGTATTTATTATTATTATTATTATTATTATTATTAATAAACAAGGCTTGTTTTTATAGATGAATTCAAAGTGGGGGAGAGGGGAATACAAGCCTGATGATATTGTTACAGTACCCCCTCCACTTAAGTTTTGTGCATATTGTGTGCTGAATGCTGCTGCAAGCTTGGCGTGCAACTGAAGGAAAAGCCTGTAGGTCTTGTACATGCATTAAATCAGCCTGTAATAAAATTGCTAGTTCTCCATATGCAGCACAGTTTTTTCTAGTGCTTCTTCTCCCTGATGCCATGGCGACATGAGGTCTCTAAGAGTGATGACCCACTGAGTGAGGGGTGGCTGTGCTAAGCTGCTATAACATACCTTGCAGAATGACTTAGTTATACATGGGGCACAAACTCTCTTTTTGAATCACTGTCACACTGAAACAGACTGTAATATTATGATGTAAGCTTTCTCCAAGCTGTTGTCCTCAGTTTTCAAATGTAGTCCATAATAACTGACATTATATATTATTCTGGTAGAAACAAAGTGCCTGTTAATAGTTTGCTCCCATAAAGATGAGAGTAACATTAGCCCTAATAGTGTCTGTAGGGAAACGCCATAGGCAGAAGTATATAATAGAAATTAAATATAACAAAATGTTTGGCACAGAGAGGCAGTTTAGTTCCCTTCTGATCATCTGTTTAAATTTCCTTAAACTATTTATTTTATCTTCTGAATAAATAAAAAAAGAAATGAAAATTGTGTAAACTGGAATGGTTGACTTAAAATTTACTATCTGAAGTGAAATCATATAAGTGAAAATTGTACAATATGGGATTGGATTAAAGAGCTCTGTATGTTGCCCCTTTAAAAGGAAGTGGTCACTTTCCCACATATTCTATTTCCTGTGCTCTGGAAAATGAAGCTTTGGAACAAAACATAAAGCTGTTACTGTGGAAGACTTCAGTATGCATGGTGTGTTTTATACACAGCAATTTGTTTGTTGTGATTGCTTGAAATTATAGTGACTCTAGATTGTGGATAAATTCTACCAGCCCTGTTAGCAGGTTAGAGTCAAACAACAAAAGCCTGTCCTTCTAAATGCAGAGAAAAACTTTTTATCAAAAGCTACACGTGAACTGATTACTGGTTGATAATGTTTCGAAGATCACAGAGACAGAAGGTAGGGCACACAGGGGAACAGACTACAGGGATATGACAGAGAAACTGAGTCTGTGCGTTACAAATAGGAGAACAGAGCATGCTGTGGGGAGCACAGAGAGAGACTGGAGTTACTCTGCCAGGAAGATGAGACATTTATTTTTGTCCAGTGTGCTCCTAGACATTCCTGACATAGTTTCGTGTCCCTGCATGAGGCAGCCAGTGTGTATAAGGTAAGGAACACTGTCTGATAATGTTAAGTAGCAGATTTTCTATATGTGTTCTGCTTAATTTTTTTCTGAATGTTCATTCTTTGAAATCTGTTTTGCCCTGTTGTGCTTGTTAATGCTTACTGACTGCAAAATATATCCAGGATTACATGTACCTACTGGAACATAAATAATGTGGACCTTTGTTACTGTGAGCTTTACTGCTATGCTGTTTTTGCATGCTGAGAAAAATTCTCCTGGCATCTGTTATCTGTATCTAGCCGAAAGAAAGATGGAAGCTGAGAGATATTCTGTAAACATTTATTGTTTGTGCTTTCAGCCTACAAATACCAGTAGTATCTGGTGCTTCTGGGACAAAAGTGCTAACCTCATTTTATATTTGTTTTAGGAAGTATTTTTAGTCCTTTGGAATCTGCTGTGTCTCAGTTTCTTGTTTTTCTTTCAAGTTTGTTGACTTTTGAGAATTGGGTTTTGCATACCTCTCAGCTGTACAGATTTTCGTAGAATGTTTAGATTTTTGCCTCATAGTTTTGGTCTGTTCTTCATAAAAAAAATTTGTTTTTTTGACGCATCACTGGGATGATCTAAGAATTAAAGTCGCTAAATAATGACATGCATTTCAATATCAGACTTCATATCCTTCAGAAAATGCATGTTGACACAAATCCCGTTATACTAGCAACTTACATCACTGTGATGATCTAAGGATTAAAGTCACTAAATAATGACATGCATTTGAGTATCAGACTTCATATCCTTCAGAAAATGCATGTTGACACAAATCCCGTTATACTAGCAACTTTCTAGATTTCTGAGAGTAATATTTATAAAGTGTCCCTATTTTTGGGCCTTTGTCCCTCCATTATGTTAGGCTTTGTCCAGATTTTTTGTTTTAAGAGGTTGAGAGATATGAGGGTTTGGACTAGATAGCTATATCTAAGGTAGTGGAAAAAGAGCACATGGCCATATTTGTAAAAGGAGTTTTGCTGGGTAGAGATATCCCAAGGCAACTTGAATTGTTAGCATAAAAAGTAATGTCCGACACTACGTAATCATACCTCTCAACCTCTTAACACAAGAAATCTGGACAAAGCCTAGGGACAAATGCCCCAAATAGGGACAAATTTTAAATATTGCTGTTATAAACTTAGAAAGTTGCTAGAATAACAGGATATAAATAAAGGAAATAGTCTGAAACTCAAATATATGTCATTATTTATTCATTATTTAGTGAGATCAGTCTTCTGTGATTTGCCAGAAAACCACAGATTTTATGAGGAACAGACAAAAGTCAAAATATTTGAGGCAAAAATCTGGACTTTCTGTGAAAATCTGTACAGGTGAGAGGTATGGTAATGGAATTCCTTGACGAGACAACTATAACATTAGAACAGAAAGGCTGTATGGACATAACCTGCTTAGCTTAGGAAAGGCATGTGATGTGGTACAACATGAAAAAATTAGAATAACTTAAGAGTGAGTCCCTTGGTGGTAGCAGTGGTAAACATTAACAAGGTTATAGAGGGTTACACAAAATGGATCACATTCTGAATAAAGAATGGTGATGAGGTGAATGTCACATGGGTTAGGGGTACAGTGAGTTAAGGCAAGGAATAAAATAATGACTGACATAAATGTTATCGTGGAGGAACTGCACCTTGGCAAAGTGTAGGGAAAGAGTTAATGATGTGGTGGGATATGCCAGGACAAACGCTAGGGAAAATGCTGCTGCTGGTGGGCCTTCCATTGTCCGGTCTTTAACACCAGATGATGAGCTCTTGATTTTTGTAAGGGCTGATGAATTTTATACAGAGAGGAAAGCTGCAGGAGTCGTTTGAGGTAAAAAGTACAGTTTTGTACCTACCATAAATGTAGATGTTCGAGGATCTCCATTGCTGCAGTCCTGACTAATGGGTACTCCGCTGCCCTCCATCGGCCCGAATACCAAAGGGCTAGATATGGCGACGGTCATGGCGCCCGAGACTGACGTGGTGTCAGTATAAATGCGCATGACCGACACCATAACTTTAGTCTTTCTTGCCTCAGATGTCAGAATGCAAAAAAAAAACACCACCCAAAAACCCCAATCTAAAAAGAAAAAGGGGGAAGGAGGAGGAAATTGGACTGCAGCAATGGAGATCCTCGAACATCTACATTTATGGTAGGTACAAAACTGTACTATGTTCGTCGTCTCCCATTGCTGCAGTCCTGACTAATGGGTAGAATCCCAGAGCAACGGAAAAAACAAAAAGGGAGGTCGGACAACTAAATAGCCTGAGGAGCTGCAGGCATGCCCTGTAAGACTGCAGTGGCAAACCCAGCCCTAGACTTAGAATAAAGAGGCAAATGATAATGCTTTGTAAAGGTATGTACAGAACTCCAGGTAGCTGCCTCTAGAATGTCTTTAGTAGCTACCCCTCTTAAAAAAGCAGTAGATGTGGCCGTAGCCCTAGTAGAATGAGGCCTGATCCCAACTGGAACTTCTTCACCATGATGAGAATAACAAAAAGCAATACAATGGCCAATCCACTTGGAAACAGTTTGTTTTGAGACAGCTTTTCCACGGGAAGTCACAGCAAACGAAACAAACAACTGATGAGAACTTCTGAACTCTTTGGTTCTGAACAAATAATATCGTAACTGCCTATGTACATCCAAAGAATGCAAAACTTTTTCCCCTTCAGTTTGGGGTTAGCATAAAAAGTAGGCAAATGTATAGACTGGTTCAATGCCACATTAGAAACCACTTTAGGCAGAAAAGTAGGATTAGTACGCAAGGAAACTCTGTCCCTGTGAAAAATCAGAAAAGGTTCCACTGCCATGAGAGCCTGTAATTCAGATACCCTTCTAGCAGAAGTAACAGCCAACAAAAAAGCAGTCTTCCAAGACAACAACTTCAAGTCAGCCGTAGCTGCAGGTTCAAAAGGAGGCAGAGTCAGCTTCTCCAAAACAAAATTAAGATCCCAAGTAGGAGTAGGAGCCCTCCGTGGGGTCTTATATTCTTTGCCCCTCTAAGAAACTGTTTAAGCAATGGATGTGAAAATAAAGGAGGGTCACCATCATAGTGAGCAGAAATAGCTGCAGCATGCACTTTAATAGAAGAGAAAGACAAACCCTTGTCCAATAACATAGTCAAATATTGCAATGTACAACTCAAATCAGGCAATGTGACATCAAAGCCTTTAGCTGAACTCCAAAGAAAAAATCTCTTCCATTTATCAGCATAAACTTTTCGAGTACTAGGACGCCTGGCTTCCAAAAGAACATCCAAAACTTGTTGAGGGAGCTGAAGGCCCTCATTCTCTAAAACTGAATGTGCCAGGCTGTCAGGTGTAGGGATCGCACCCTGACATTGAGAAAATGATTGTTTTCTTGAGACAATAAGTGAGGAATCCGTGGTAATGGCCAAGGGGCCCCCTGAATTAAACTCCTCAACAGAGGGTACCAATGCTGACGAGGCCAATCCGGTGCTATAAGGATCATGCACGGTTTGTCCCTCCTGACTTTCAACAGGACTTTTGGAAGAAGAGGCAGAGGAGGAAAGGCATACACGTGAAGGTTGCTCCAACTGAAGGATAGTGCATCTATTTTCCAGGCTTTCGGATGAAACAGCCTTGTGCAAAACAGAGGTAGTTGGAAATTCAGAGGAGAAGCGAACAGATCTATGTCTGGAGTTCCCCAAGCCATGGTCAACTGACGAAACACCTGAGGATCCAACTTCCATTCGTGAGGATCCACCATTTGTCTGCTCAGAACATCTGCTAACGAATTTTGTTCCCTGGCAGAAACTGTGCTCGAAGAGTGATGTGCAGATCCAAAGCAGTTTCCCATAACAGCATTGCTTGTCTGCAAAGAGGGTAAGAATGAGTTCCTCCCTGCTTGTTGATGTACCACATGACAGTTGTGTTGTCTGTTTGAATCAACACTAGTCCCGGTAAGCAGATCCTTGAATGCTTTTAAGGCAAATTGAACTGCCAGCATCTCCTTCATATTGATATGCAAGTGAAGCAACTCCGGGGCCAAAGGTCTTGAATCCATTTTCCTTTGAAATGAGCACCCCAGGCTGACTCCGAGGCGTCTGTCGTTAATATCTGACTTGCCTCTGGTTGGGTCACAGAGAGTCCCTTGTTTAGGTGACATTCCTGAGCCCACCACACAAATTCCTTCTGGATGCAAGGAAGAATCCGAATGACAGTGTCCAAATCGTGGCTGTGTTGAGTCCAAACGCTTTTGAGATACCATTGTAGCTTCCTCGTATGCAGTTTGGCATTGGGAAGTACTAGAATGCAAGATGCCATGAACCTCAAGGCTTGAAGGACTGTCCTTGCAGTCAGCCTGGACAGGACTGATAGCTGTAGGAAGTACTGGTGAAGATTTCTTTGTTTGTCCGGGGTAAGAAATGCCATCTGAGTCGCTGTATTCAGACTCACACCCAGAAAACACATATCTCGTGAGGGTACTAGACTGGACTTTATTTCGTTCACAGAATACCCCAGGCATCTGAAAACTGTCATCACACACTGCAGATGTCGAAGTAGTTCGTGCTTGTCTTGAGCCAGTATCAAACAATCGTCCAGATAAGGATAAATCTGAATTCCCCGTAGTCTGAGAAAAGCTATTACTGGAGCCAGGACTTTCGTGAATACCCTGGGCGCAGTAGACAAGCCAAAGGGCAATGCAGAGAACTGATAATGCAAATTCCCAGTCCGAAACCTCAGGAATTTCCTGCAACTGGGCCTGATAGGAATGTGGAGATAGGCCTCCTTGAGATCCAAAGTCACCATCCAGTGATCCCTGCCCAGCATAGGCAACAGCTGTTGCAGTGTTAACATCTTGAATTTCGGAATTTCTAGAAAGGTGTTTAGAATGGATAAATCCAGAATGGGCCTCCAAGTATTGCCCTTCTTTGGCAGTAAGAAAAGACGGGAATAAAACCCTGTGCCTCTTTCCGCAGAAGGAACTTCCTGTATTGCTCCCAACTGGAGCAGAGAAGAAACCTGTGCCTGTGCTTCCAATTTTTGCTGATGAGGCACATCCGGCATACCGTTGAAAGGCGGGAAAGTGTGAAAATAAAATTTGTAGCCTCGAGTTACAATGTCCAACACCCATTTGTCCTGGGTAACCAAATGCCAATTCCCATTGAAAAGTCCCAGTTTTCCGCCCAGAGGAGCTGCCAGCAAAGCAGAGTCCGGCAGCCGAAGACACAGGTCATTGGGTCTGCTTCCGAAAGGACTGACCCTTGCCCTTCCCAGCAGAAGGGGTAGAGGAACTGAAAGACCTAGAAGTAACAGGGCCCTGAAAGGAAGCCCTACCTCTACCATGCCTCGACTTGCCTCTAGAATGAAAATCCGAAGAGGGAAAAGACCATCCCTTAGCAGGCCAATTCCTATTGAACTTAGGAGGCTGAACCTGTAAAAATTCCTTAACTGTCTGCATAGATTTAGCTTTTTCCTCCATTTTTACCAAAAGTCATTCCACAGGAGGGCCAAAAAGAACATCAGACTGCAAAGGAGCATCCATAATCTGAGCTTTAACATGCTCCGACAAGGACTGACCTTTAAGCCAGGCATGTCTGCGAACAACAGAACTAGTAGCAGCCACCCTGGAAGAAGCTTGTAAAGCATCAAAACCACACTGCAGAGAATGCTTCCCAACCTGGTCTGAAGCATGCACTAAATCCTGAAGCTCCTTACAGTCAATACCTTCAGCTAAAGCATCCACTTTACATTTCAATTGACTTAACAAAAATTCTGATACTTGAGCATATGAAACTGACAATTCAAAGCCCTCATAGCCAAAGTAGAAGAGGTATACAGTTTTTTACCCCACCTATCCAGGGCCCTAGCATCTTTGTCCAGAGGAACTGGATTCTTAACCACAGAGGCCTTAACGCCCTTGGGGCCTTGAGAAATAGTTTCAGGATCAGCTCTAGGGCTCTTAAACAAGTACTTGTGAGCTTCCGGAACCCTGTAGTATCTATCTGGTTTAACAGGGGCAGGAGGCAGAGAATCTGGGTTAAGGGCAGCCTCAGAAAACACATCCTGAACAACATCCAGTACAGGAGGAATAGCCAAGGGCCTGTGCTGAGGCAAAACAAAAATTCTCTCAGCCTTTTACGAGAATCAGAATAATCCTGGCCTCCCATTTGAAATGTTCCCTCATGGAATGCAAAGTTTCAGAGAAAGAAAAATCTTCTGGAGGGGACGAGAGGGAGAAGCATCCTCAGCTTCCGAATCAGAATAGGGAGGGAAATCCTGAAGGTCTTCCACAGAGGAATCTGACTCAATGGAAGACTGAACCAAACCCTCCAACTCTGTCTCTACCCTGGGCCTCTTCTGAGGGGAGGCATGGAACCCCTAATTAAAGTAATCAAATCTTCAGCCATCTTCAACATGTGCTTCCTAGGAGCTGGACCCTGGGGAAAAGCACCAGGGGCAGATTTAGACTTAGAATGGCCTCTGCCTAGAGAAGGAGGAGGCTTAACCACCCTACGAGGGAGGGAGCCACAGACAACAGAGGAGCACCCTCAACCTGGCCTAACAAAGGAGAAGCCACCCCCTGTAGTAACAAAGGCTCCCCTTGACACTCAGGCACACTGTCAGAAAGAGCCACTGAAGCAGCCAGTGGTTCTACAGGACTGACGTCCGGAGCGGACGCCTCATCCTGCTTGGACCGCAAAGACTTTTCTTTGCGCTTCTTAGAAGAACCAGTCGTCGGAGAATCCGACGGCATGTTGTAATTACAACGTTTACCAAACACAAGCCTAGCACAGTCCAACCGACGTTTAATAGTACGCTTATTAAAAGTAGCACAAAAGCGACACCCAACAACGTCGTGCTCAGGCCCTAAACAAGGAATGCAGAGTGAATGGTAATCCCTATGAGGAATCTGTTTCCCACAAGAAATACAGTTATTAACTTTGTCTGACATCCGACAATACTGAGACAAGAAAAAGACAAAAAATAAAATGTCCCCAATGGGGTACTTAGCCCAACTTGGTCTCCGGTCTGAAACTCGAAAACCGACAATTCCAGAACGCCGAACGGCACTTGCAAATTCTGCTTCTGCTCAGGACCATGCGGCAAGAAAGACTAAAGTTATGGTGTCGGTCATGCGCATTTATACTGACACCACGTCAATCTCGGGCGCCATGACCGACGCCATATCTAGCCCTTTGGTATTCGGGCCGATGGAGGGCAGCGGAGTACCCATTAGTCAGGACTGCAGCAATGGGAGACGACGAACATCTGACATCCAGTAATTTCATATACCTTCAACATCCACATATAAACACTGCCTAAGGTTAGAGTTTGGCTTGTTTTGCTAATTTCAGGCTTGGCTGTGGTACCTGCATGTATCCATCCATCAACAACCCTTTTTCCTGTTTTTGCACATGTGGTCAGTGTGTCCCTTTAACAGTGGCAGTCATCTAGAGCCAAGGTTTACAATGCCAGGTGTCTAGCCCTTCCAAGTAGTTCTTCCACAGCTCACACTTGCACGTACCTGTGTACATATAACTTTTAAATGTTTCTCATCAGGCACTCCAGCAACATAAGCTGTAGCACAAACTCCACAGAAACTGCATAGTTTGTATGGACATCATCCCTTTAATACAAAGGCACACACATCACATATTTTAATAAGTTGATATTCTAATGCACACAATCTGCCTTCGAAAGCATTCAAAAATCACATTATATATCAGTCCTTAATTTGTAAAAGAGGTGAAAATAATTACTAATTTATTAAAGTGCATGAGTATTTACAATCATCTTGGAACCTTAATTTCTTTCACTTTCTTTGAAAATTATTTATTTGAATGTGAATAGCATGAAATCTGTGTTAAGGAGATTGTTTATATCACAGTGGTATTTTACTTTGATATGTGATTTACTATTTTTAATTGATGCTTAGATTTATTTTTTCCTAGAGCAAAGACATTTCTTTGAGGCTACATAGGGTAGAAAAGTAGCTTGGTCACTTAGTGTGGGAGATTGTTCTGGAACTGCTGCACCATTCCCTAATCAAGAAGTTAAACTTCTGAATGATATTGGTTTATTGGAGCGGCCCTAGAGCCTTTACAGGCCTTGCCATGTTAATCTCAAGTATCCCCATTTGTTCTTTTTGAGTAGTTTGCCGAACTAATTTATGAACAGACTAGGTCTGTAATCAACACAGGGACATGGGTGCCACCCCAGGGGCAAATTTGTGGTTTCCCTTCCAGTTATCTAGGTTGCGTTTGAATAGGGTCATGGACAAGTTCTGTTTTACATCAATAAGAATTCTATTCCAGAGAAGCGGCAGTCTCTGAGAGACACATCTGTCTCTCCAGCATGTTCGGTTAATGACAGAGGCTAGGTTAAGATCCCTAGAGTGAGTGACTTGTCATATTTGACTTGAAAATGTGCAGCATTTCCATTCTGGCAAGGTCGCACAAGTCACCTGTCAGCAGCCTATAAGATACAGAGTAAAGGTACACGGCTTTCCGCTTGTCTACATAGATCATGGCTTGGAGTCCCTGTATTTTTTTAGTGAGAAACCTCTGAGGTCTCTCCAGCTGCTGCAGGTGTCTGGTGAGGTACATGCATAAAGGTGAATTATACTCTATTAATGGTGTGATGAGGGTGGAGTACAGTGGAATTTTAAAATCCATTGACCTGGATGCCTTGCCCTTGCTTGTGAGGTGCACTACATAGAAGGCTTTACTTACTACTGTGGAAAATTGGTAGTCAAAGTTCAGATTTCTATCAACCTGTGTTCCCAAGTCTCACACCACTGGTATGGAACTCTGGGGGTGCTGTCAATATTGTAATTTGCAGGGAATTTCATTTTGCCAAAGGGAATAATAATGCATTTTTTGCATTTGGGTTTAGACCATGGCTCTGGCATAATCATTCATTTTGTTAGCCTTTCTTGTAGCATGTTGACATTGTTAGGGAGACTCCATGATTGCTCCCAGTTTGCAAACATCAGTAAACTTGGTGAGCCAGAGGCTGTATACTTTGGCCAATTTTAATAGTGTGCGTTCTGTCAGTGAGCCAGTTGGCTATCCATCTAGTAAAGTAATGGTTAATCCCCAGTTTTTAATTTCTCCAGATCTTTTAGGTTTCTAATACCAGGACAGGAATGTGAATGGACTCCATTTCTAAGTCAAAGTACGATTAAAGTTCATGAAATTAATATTGTTTCAGTCTTTGATGTCAGCCAGAAGTGCTCTTTGCAGCATCTGCAGTGTTCGCAGTAATGACGACTTCTGCAGTTCATATGGAGTTACATGTACTGGTAGCATATCTAAGTACAACTGTAGATTTATTTTTTAAAAGACCCGTTGCTCCTATTAGTGTTTGAATTGTCTGGGTATCCTTCTTCCACACTGCTGTCATTTCTTCCTGCAAATTGTGATATTTTATGACTTTGTGTCTCTCTCTACACAAGACACTGTAGTCACTGGGTGCAGAGATTTCTGTGGTCAATGCTACTTTTGTCTTCTTTTCATGGACCACTATATCTGGGTTTCTCGCATCTATCTTTTAAACTGTTGGTAATGGGAGATCCCATATGATGTAGACTTCATCATTTTCTATGATGCTTTGTGGCTTATGTTTCCAGTGTTTTTCAGGCACTTCAGTACCATAATGTTTGCACAATCCCCAGTGCAACAGTCCTACCACATTACTATGCCTTTCAGTATAGAGTCCTTCTGCCATTAGTATGTCACAACCAGCAACATGGTGTGCAACTGTTTCCAATTCTGTTTTACAAAATCTTCATTTGTTTATTTCTCCCACCTGTTCAATGGACTATGTAAACCAACGTGTACATATTCCACTGTCTTGGGCCACCAATGTTAACTTTCATCTTTTGGTTTAAATTCACCTCTCTTTAACCATTCCTGCTTTCTATCCTGATCAACATGAGATTGTTCTAGGAGTTTTCCATACTTGCAATTATATTCATGCATGCATTTTCCACATTATTTGCCTTTTCAGATTGTTCCTGGAGTTTTCTATACTTGCAACTATATTCATGCATTTTCCACATTCTTTGCCTTTTCATCTGATCCTTCATCTTCTATTCTTTCTTTTGTTTTTTTGGCACATTCAGTTGCTGCCTGTTTTTTATCTACTTCTGGTTTGATTTCCATTCCCGCTTGACAAAAAAAAAATGCTCCTGCTACACTAAGAAGAGAAGTCATCTTAGATTTATTCTCCTCATGTTTCAAAACTTTCACTATGTTTGGGTCTTGTGAGGTCATCTGATATGTATGCAGTCCCACAATTGTAGGTCTGTACATGTAATCAATTTCAAGGGGGCCCATATCCTTTGGAACAAGGAAAATATATAATCTTGGTATGCACTGATTTTTATACATCGTTTGATGAGCATGAAGCATTCTTGTTTTCCTGTCTAATCTAGCCAGCATCTTTTGGGGCCAGTCAGTCACTCCAAAACTGTAAGTTTGGACAGGAAGAGCAAATTGGTTTATAGCTTGAGCTTTGTTCCTAGATGTCAACCCTGTTTTCAGGACTAATTTAAGTCTTCTAAAATATTCCATACTGAGTTTTATTTGCATTTGTTCATTTTTATTGTGATCCTTCATCAGTTCCCAAATGTTTATACACTCCCTCTTACTCAAGTTCTTTTATATCAGATTTTTGTCCCAAACTGATGTTTTCTTGGTGCTGCAGCTTTCCTGTTTTAAAGGTTGCTTTTGTACATTTATCAAGACCAAATGACATTCTTGTATCACCTGAAAAAGATTTGCCTACCTGCAGTTGTGCTTTTAGTTCTTCATCTGATGTGAGCTCTACACTTTTAAATCATTGACAAACAGAAGATGAGAAACCCCCAGCTGGAAGAGTTTCTCAATGATGCCAGAGTAGAGAATTGTGTTGAAAGCCTTGACAAGGTTAAGATAAGCTGTACACCATCTTGCCTTCATCCATGGCATTGGTCACAGTCTCAAAGAAGTCTTCCAGGTTTAATAAGCATGATCTACCCTTAACAAAACCAAACTAGGTTGGGTCCAGAATATGGTCGCCTATGTCCTTGTTGATAAGTTCCTTGATCATTCTTTCCATGGCCTTACAGATAAGGCTGGTTAGACTTACAAGTCTGTAGTTCCCAGGGTCAGTTGATGGCCCACATTTATGCAAGGGGATTACTGTTGCTGTTCTCCATTCTGTGGGAACCTAGCCAGTTCTTAAGCTATAATTAAAGAGAATGCCAAGTGGGTTTGTTAGGTCTTGTTTTAGATTGTTTAGTAAACAACCTAGGATATTATCTGGTCCCACTGAGGCTGTGTTTTTGGTTTTGGCAAGTGCAGAGATGGTCTGTTCTCTAGATATACTAGGCAGATGGATATAATCTGTTTATACCTGAAGTCCACCATGGTGGCTTGTTTTTACAGCAAGACCTGGTTTTGATCTGGTCAGGTACTGCAGAGTTTTGCACTCGCTTAAGTGTATGTACAGGGCATTTGTGCGAGGTCTATATCAAAAGACAGAATGGAAAAATATCAAACTTCGAAACAGAAAAGACCGGACCTTGAAGTGCTGTTTGCCAGATCATGGTACAGTGAAGATTGGAATATTTGCCCTTTTCTCACTGTAGTGCGATCTCGGAGTTGGTATATATATTTAGTGGGGGGGGGGGGATGCAGCCCCCCACAATAGCAAGTTCGAGGTCTGGTCTTTTCGCTGCCGTTCGATATATTTTCCATTCAGTCTTCTGATATAGACCCCATTTGTGCACACGTCTGCATAATGATCATTGATGTCTGTGATTGCAGGTGGTATGAAGCTTTTTATACCACCGCTTAGTAGGCTGCAGTTAGCTTTGGTAAAGTTTTTTTATAATTTTTGTTCCTGTGAGAGTGTCAGTTCCAGTAGTTACTTCAAACGAGGCCGATTTGTGGCCTAACTTGACCAGGGACTGCATCATGCATGGGGAAGTACAGTGACCCTCATGTTGGTGAGTACTATATCCAGAACATTAGAGCCCCTATTGGAGGTGCAGACTACGAGGCCGATTTGTGGCCTAACTTGACCAGGGACTGCATCATGCATGGGGAAGTACAGTGACCCTCATGTTGGTGAGTACTATATACAGAACATTAGAGCCCCTATTGGAGGTGCAGACTATCTGTTCCAGACCATTTGTGTTAACAAAGTTCAGGGACCTCTGGCTGAGCATGCTTTTGCTTATGTATGTCCCCCAGTGTATGGAAGGATAGTTAAAATCTCCCATGTTGGTGGATCTATAGCTAGCAATGATGTGGTATGGTACTTTGCCAGTTTCTGAAAGCCTAAGGGGGACAGGTGCAGACCATCTCTAGCAAAGCAGTGAGGTCTGTCTACCATATCCTCCCAGGCTGACAGATACTCGATCCCCCTGGACTGACACCAGAAGCTAAGCCAATTGTTGATGCAAGTCATTTTTTGTTTACATTGTGGCACCATCCTGGATGAGGGAAGGATACTGATTAAGGCTAGGGACATACCTGTCTGGGACACACAATCGGAGTTCCATCATGTCTCTCTTCATATAGTCCAGAGAAGTACATCTGAAGTCATTCATGCCAGCATGGGCTATGACAGAGACATAAATAGTACTTATTACTGAGTGACTTGAGTGCATGTATGATTTGATGGATTCTAGCACCAGATAGGCAGCTAACCGTGACCTTCTCCTTGTACAGTCTAGTGAGGGGGACATCTGTGTGTCTCACTATGGAGACTTCTATGATCAAGACATTTGACGTGTTTTGTCTCAGGATTTTATTTGTTGAGACACAGGTGTGTCTGCTGATATGTGTAACTGTTTCTTTTTATTTAGTGTTGAGAGTGGGTGGGTGGGTGGTGTGTGTTTGGGAGTTCTCTTTTCTTTTTGTAAGCTTTTATTGAGTACTCTGGGTATGTGGGTTTATGTGTCATGGTCTTATTTTGTGCAAGAGGTGAGGTTTGCGTGAGAGATGAAGTGTGCGCACTGACAATCTGTTTGCTGTCTAGTTTTTACATGTGAGAATTGACTCCAGTTCTACAGTGTATTTGCATCTCTCACATAGGGTATTAGTTTGCTTTAGGAATAAATGGTTGACAGTATACATGAAGCAGCTGCTACATTGGCTCAAGATGCCCATCCATATCAGTCAAGCTGGTAGGAGAAATTGTGGGAAATTGACGGTCCATTGTGGCAGGATTTTTCTGAATGTGGTATTTGGGAAAGAAGTGGGATAGCTGTACTTTAGGACTTTGGCTTAACTAGTGGGCTAGTTTGACTTGCAGTAGCAAAGTTAGTGAGTGTATAGTAAGTTGTGGATGATAAGTGTGAGAATGCTGCGTAGAGCACAACTGAGTTGCCTGCTGCTCAGTAGGAAAGCTTGTGGGGTTCTACTGGAAGGTCTCTAGGGAAATATAATGTTCCCAGGTGTTTGCATCTATAGAGGTCACTGCTAATCCCAGTTGTGCAGTGCGCAACAACAAGCAAATGTGAGGCTTATATACAGACTAATTTAAGTCAACAAAAGTACCAATGGGATAGCCCCAAACTTAGTCTTTCTCCTGCAATCTGCAACTCAGATGGGTCCTGAGTTACACATTTCTGCCACAAGGGTGCAGGGGGACCCTCTTAATGTAAGATGGCTGGTTTAGGAGCACAGTGATACCAAACAGTCTAGATTCACCAGGTGTGAATCTAGCCTAAGCTATATAAGGCAATGAAACACAATTTCAGAGAGTAAAAAACGTACACAAACAGCAAAAATGAAGCTGTAATTCTATTGCATACAGTTAACAAAGTGCAATGCTGGCTTAAAATATATTACTTATTTATTGTTTTAAGTGGATGTCAGACCTCTGACTAAAGTTGCCAAATTTTGAGCAGTTCCAGTAAACAAACCAGTCCAAGCACAAAGCTTATTACAGGCAAATATAAATGGTTTTTAACACTATGACCAAAGGGAAAGCCTCAAACTGAGTCTTTATTCAGCAATCCCCAACTCAGATGGGTCCTGAGTTACATGCTTCTGCTACAAGGTTGCAAGGAAGCCCTATTAATGTCAGATGGCTGGTTTTATGAGCATAGTTATAGCAAACAGTCTCTCGATTCAGCAGGTCTGAATCACGCCTTTGCTATCTAAGGCAAGGAAAAACGATTTCTGGATGGGAAATAGTAGGGGAGAGTCACCCAAAGGTCAAAGTGAAAGTGTTCAGCAGTATACCACTAGATGACCTGCAGCGATACCACCCACCACACAAACTGGAAGCTCCTCGAGCAGCCGTGACCAGTGGGAGACCATGGACAGTACCTCCCAAAGAGAGTTCAAAACTGGTGAAGTCTGCCTACGTGCAAGAACAGGAAACCACGTTCGTGCAGAGCTGTTTATACCAGCAGGACGAAAGACCCCTACAAAGTCAAACCCTCAGGGCAGTCAGATAAAAACACAAACAGCTTTGACCAGTAGTTCCCAACTTGGATGAGTTTAATTCAGCTATCTGCTCCCACCAGAAAGCAAAAGAACCCTGCTAATGTAAAATGATCTGGTTTTGAGCTGAAGTGCAGTAACAACTGCTTTACAACGGAAGTCAGAGTTCTTCCTGCAATATGAGGAATCCTTAGAAATAAGTTCACTAACCCTGAGGAATGTTCATAACACACACACACACTTTGCAAAACTTAGAAATATTTTGGCAGACTCAAGCGAACTTTGTCAAAAGAGGTTAGAAAATATCAGAATACTGTTAAAAACAACATAAAAACAACATAAGAGCAATAGAGTAACACAAAGATGTGCAGGCTGAAAAACAGTGCTAAATTCACCCAAATGAATATAGTAGAGTGACTATGTAGGTTGGTGGTGCTGTACATTAAAAAAGCAAATGTTAGTGTACCAGATCCTAGTGCATATGTCCCTAGAATACATCATGGAGAGAAACTGCTGTTTGCTGAACTTCAAAGATATACAGTAATATGGCAGTTATACGGATTGTGATTTCAATCTGAAATTTAAAGAAAAAAACAAAGTAAAGTGAACCAAGATTCTGAGTTTTTAATGGACAAGGTGTTAGGGTAGCGGCATGAAAATTGTGAGGACTTGTCAGAAAGGAATAATGTCTACTAAAATTGGTTGTCATATATTCACGTGTTATATGAGATCACATGACCACTCAGTAGGAATCTGGTAAAAGTGAATCAGTGATAAAGTTAGGAAAGGGTATTGGGGAAACTGATGAAGAAGATAACAGGGGTGAAGGATTTTCAGAAAATAATGTTACAATGATGGGGAACAGCATATTTGAATGAGATCCTTTTAAGCATGGCAGACCTGATAGTTGATGGCATTACACAAGCATTTTTTTTTTAGTTTTTATTAAAAACAGTATTTAAACATATCAGTGAGAATTTAATTTACGACTGCTGGACCAAATTAAAGAACAAGTTTACAAAATTACAGAAAAAGGTTGCATAAGAGAAACTTTCATTATAGTAAAAAGCTAGATTATCAGGCACATGATTTTCTAGAAGCCACTGATGACAGATTTTCTTTTAATTAAGATAAGAGAGCTGTATGAACTCAGTCAAGTAAATATGAAAAATGTTGTGGAATGGTAATAGAAGAGAAGGGATTATTTTTGTTCTAGCTGCCACAGTAAAGAAAATACAGGATATATGGCTTCCTTGGTACAACTGGGAATAAAAAGTATATTTCACAAAAAAGATCAGGAATTATATGGAGCATTCTCTAGAAAAAGTAGAGCAATATGGGGACATGGGGATTTCACTTATTGATTCAAGGGGTACTATCTCTGCCAAAGATTGTGTGTGTGTGTGTGTGTGTGTGTGTGTGTGTGTGTGTGTGTGTGTGTGTGCGTGTGTCATACCTCACAACTTTTTATAGCAAAAAATCTGGAGAAAACCAGAAGTAATAAATAATTAGAGAACAAACCCAAAAACAGGGACTCTCATAAACTTGGAGAGTTGATAGAATAGTTTGATTTTCATTACTATGAATTTACTGAAGGGTATGAAGTCTGAATCTCAAATGCCTGTCATTATTTTCTGATTTCCATTCTCAATGATTTGCCAGAAAACCAAACATTTATGAGGAATAGACCAAAAATATGAGAAAAAAAATCTGAGCTTTCTGTGAAAATCTGGACAGTTGAGAGCATGTGTGTGGGTGCACACAGGCATGGGTTGAGTTTTTGTGCTTGCGTGTGTGTGAGCAAGTGTGTACGTGCATATGTGTGTGCGCGTGCATTTGTGTTCACTTGTGTGTGTGCCACCCGTGCAATCGGGTATCATGTTGGCAGCATCAGTGCCATAAACTGCGTCTACATGAACTATTTTGGTCCAGCAGTCACAAATTAAATTCTCACTGATTTTTTTTTTTTTTTTTGTTTTTAATGAAAAAAAAGCTTGTATACTGCCATAAACAGACAGGTTAAGCACTTCAAGCTTATTCTACTATATGTGCTGAACTAAACAAAAATCTGCAGTATTCCTTTTATGCTTGGTGATCTGGAAGGCTGGGTAGCAGTACTGCAAGGTGGCCAGCTATGGGCCCACTGGATTTGTGGACCATGAGCAGCTGTCTGAATTGCAGTTTAACCTGTCGTTGAGTACAGCCTCGGCATGGACTAAATCACGTACAAAAGATGAAGAAATGCTGCCACAGTTGTGTCTGTAATGACTAAACATCTTTTTATGTTCAGAAGTTTGTATTCTTGCCTTGCACCCCATACAAACATCAAAGGCTGATAATGTTGAAATCCTAGTAACTGCACTTAATGATTTTTTGAATTAATTTTACATATCTCCTAGTGGAAAATGATTGTCTGTGGGACCTGGGTATTCAAGCTCCTATGCAGAGGAGGAAAAATGTCCACGAATAAAATACCCTAGGGAAGCCAAGAACAAATGGATGACCAGGTAGGCTGCCTTAATTAAGGTACGGTGGGATGTCTGTGAAGAAGTTGGGCTACCGGTAAAGCCTTGAGAAAGGCTGTGCATACCCGAGCGCTTCTGGTTGAAGGATGAGAAAAGCCTTTAGAAAGGCTTCGTGTACAGGTCGTAGTTCCGGCTTGTCAGGTCGCCTGGTAAGAGGAACCACTAGTGTGGCAGCTAGAAGTCAAAGGTGAAACACACAGAAAAACAGCCAAAACAACGTAAATCTGGCTCGGCTAAGGAGCTCTGCTCACCATGGTGGCAAAAAATCAACGTAGTCGAAGTTCAGATTCTAGAAGGTCGCACTTTATTGAAGTAAAAAGTACCAGAAGTACAATCACCATCAAAGCGTAGTTCCTTAATTTGTCTCCTAGTTGAGACAAATTAGACTCTGAGGTTATATTATCTTGGTTAACTAAGAATATATTTCTTCAAGGAGTAATCCTAGGTGACTACTCACCAGTCCTCTGTCAATTTATATGGAATAGCAGAGCTAATATGACATCAAGAATAGATAGCTACTTGAAAGGCAAATATTTTAGACAGTATACTGATATGAGATCTTAACTAAATAATATATACAAGAGCTATATCTGACACAATTACTGAGCATAACCACAACCATATGGAAATGCCAAAAATTCATAGAAACATCTAATACAAACCAGAAATGCAACCAAATCTTGATAACGAAACTATTTCTTTCTAATGTAAATAGATAAGGATACTTTCTTGTTTATCTATATGCATAGCAACTGGGAGCCATTAAGAACACTGCTTTTAGATGCGGTAAGTCACTTCAGCAAAAAAAAAATCTGTCCAGTACGTAAGTAACCATGTTAACTGATCACAAAACTCCTTCATCTTCCTCTCTTAAAACCTGGTTGCCTCGTGGTTTTGGCATCTTTTCAGGCTTGTTGGCTGTTGGGGAAGCACCCACCAAGAGGAGAAAATGCTGAGAGAAGAAGGGAGCCACTTTTGAGACTTTAAGTATTTTTCCTCTGTTTATTTGCTAAGTTTTTCTGCATAGCCGCCTATTTTGAGCATTTTCTGGCTTGTTAAATTTGATTTCTGCATTAATAACTGTATTTAGAGCACAACCTAGAGCTGTTTACTGAATTTCCTGTTTGCACTTATTTTTAAAATCGTTTTTTTCTCAAAACTTGCATTTTATCTGTCTTTGGCCTAGCACTCTTGTGTGGGGTCATTTACTGCACTGTTATAACTTGCTGATACTTGTTAACCTCTGCTATCTCTGAAAAAACAAAAAAACAAAGAAAAATCTTGCTTTTTTCCCACTTTTCTGAGATTTAAAAAAGTTAATTTACAGGCTTGCTGTTCTTGAACTGTTTGTAAGTTTCTGTGAGGCCATTTTTTGCTTGGGCTAAAGGAAAGTCTCTCTGTTGATCAGTGGCAGTGAAATACATTGAGCAGCCTTTCTGCCCCCGTGAGAGTGGTTACTGACTTGAAACTGTAGTTTTATTGGCCATTCTGGGTCAATTCCAAAACTCCTTCATCTTCCTCTCTTAAAACCCTATTTTGCGCGGTTTTGCGCGTTTTTGAGCATAGCGCAACAACGGGCAGCGCCGCCTAATTGGGTTTAAACTATTCCTGGCTCCACAAAGTCTGCTCTTCATTTTTTCCCTTAGAACTGCTCTATCTCTCAATTTAAACACCATATTCTCATTCTAAGGCCCTTCACTGGTCCAATTAAGTAATCCTACAAGTTAGCACTATTAAACCATAAGCACTACTTACTCTTATAATCTCTACGATTACCCTGTCCTCTATTGGTCCGTCTTAAATTCAGTTTTCCTATTACTCTAGCATGTCCAAAGGTCAGTCAATGGTTTCCTCTCCAGTCCAGCTGGTGAATCTGGGAATTTTGAGGCAATGTTACAACTGTCTCATGTACACGGACAACCCTCTCCTCTTCCAAACAGGTTCAAATATATGTGAGAGATGCAACTATTTAGCCAAACTGGAGGCTGAGCTCTCTCATCTCAAAACTGGTGTAACCAGTCAGGAGGAGAAGGTAACCTCACACAACACAATTCCAGTATCACATAGTCCCACCACATCAGCGAACCAAACACATAAATTAACCAAAACATACTCGGAGGCTCTAAATAAAAATCTACCTAAGCAACAGAGACCTCCAAAGCAGACATCCAAGCAAAAGCTACCTCAAAACAAAACACACACAACACATAACCCACAAAGTCAGTGTGCCAAGCAGCCACAGCCCTTAAGGCTGAATAACACACCTGATACTCTGGTTATAGGTGACTCTATTGTCAGACACACTGATGTCCCACTCACCAGGCTGAATAAAGAGAAGGTCACAGTGAGCTGCCTGTCGGGCGCTAGGATCCGCCACATAACGCAAGCACTCAGGTCACTCCAAAGCAAATACAAATATGACTCAGTCATTGTACATGCTGGTGTGAATGACCTGAGACGTACCTCCCTGGACTACATGAAAAGGGACATAGAGGAGCTCTCTGATCATGTAGCCCAGGCTGGTATGACCCTGACCTTGAGCAGCATCTTACCCTCACCTAGAATGATGCCACAGTACAAAGACAAAATGATCAATTTTAACAATTGGCTAAAATTTTGGTGTCATTCAAAGGGGATCCAGTGTCTGTCAGCCTGGGATGACATGCTCGACAAGCCACGTTGCTTCGCTAGGGACGGCTTGCACCTGTCACCACTGGGCTTTCGGATATTGGCAAAGGCTCTTGCCAAGCCCCATAGTGCCTTTTAGGCAAGGCTCAAAAGTCAAACCCACCCCATAGAGAGCACAAGGAACAAGATACTAAGGGTAATGCTGCTAAACGCCAGAAGTCTTAACCTCAAGATGCACGCACTCGAAGCTCTCCTCAGTATGGAGAACATCGATATCTGTGCAGTGACAGAAACCTGGTTCAAGGCTCCAGAGAGCACCCCAGCACTACCAGGCTATACCTCATATCATGCTTTTCGGCCCCAAAACCCGGACCGAACCACAAAAGGAGGGGGAGTTTCCATATTTATCAAGGATATCCACACCTCCAGGTTAGTGGCATTGCACTAAGTATCGGAGACCATCCATGTGCAACTAACAGTGGGCAAGACTGCTTTTCAGTTTATAGCATCCTACAGACCACCCTCTCAAAGTCAGGAATCCCATTCGGCTTTCCTGAAAACATTGGAGAACATGAAGATCTCTCCGAACACCATTATATTGGGCGACTTCAACTACCCAAACATTGACTGGAAGCACTACTCAAGCCCCAGCACCTTAGCCCAAAGATTCCTGGAAATTATAACCTCAAATGCTATGGAACAACTAGTCACCACTCCCACAAGAGGGGACAACATACTAGACCTGATCATTACCAACATGGGGACTCAATGCTCCACACCAGAAGTATATCCCTCATTGGTAAGATCAGACCACAAATTAATTTCACTGGATGTCCACATCCCGACTCCACCCCCAGCCCAGAAAACCACAGTGAAAAACTTCTCAAAGCGAACTTCTCACTTCTCAAAACCAAGTGGAATCCTTCAAGGCCACAGGGCCAGTGGAAACTACAGCCCAAACTGCAGAATCCTATATAAATGCATTCTACAAACATCTCCAGGAATGCATGGATCATGCTATCCCAAACAAAACCAAGACCCAATCATCCAAAGGCAGGCGTCCAGTCTGGTGGACCCCTGCCATAAATAAACTGTACAACAGAAGGAGGAAGCTACTACATGATAGAGCAAAATCCCTAATAGGGAAGGCATCTCTGATCAGTACTAGCAAAAATTACAATCCCTCATAAAATCCTCCAAGGCCAGCTTCGAGAGAAAAATTGCACAGGACACCAAAGACAATCATAAGGCTTTTTTCAGTTATGTTAGAAACTTGGGATGCAACTCCCAGACTTGTTCTGAGTTGATTCTAAATGACAAAAAATACACTGAACCCACAGACATCGCCAATATCCTGGCAGACAGGTTCAGTGTGAACTTCTCCACCCCCTCCCCCCCAAAAGAGCAAATATCTATCCCTGCAGAGGGCTGCCTCCCAAACATCTCAGATGCTCAGGTGAAAGCTGCCCTCTCCAAAGCAAAAAACACTGCTTCCATGGGACCAGATGGCGTCCCAGGCTGCGTCCTACATGAACTACAAGAGGAACTAATCCCTCAAATAAAACAGCTATACAATCTCAGCCTCACTACAGGATATGTGCCCGCAGAATGGCGTACAGCAACAGTGGTCCCACTCCACAAAGGTGGAGCATCTACGGACCCTGGAAACTATCGCCCCATAAGCCTGACTAGCTTAGTCTGCAAGGCTATGGAGAGGATCATCATGGAGCTCATAAACAAAGACATTGGGGACCTACAGACACTAGATCCTACCCAGTTTGGCTTTGTCAAGGGCAGATCCTGCCTTTTGAACCTGGTTGACTTCTTTGAAACAGTCACCAAAGCCATAGATGAAGGAAAGGTAGTCCACACAGCCTATCTGGACCTTGCAAAGGCATTTGACACAATACCCCACTCGGGCATCATAGATAAGCTATCCAGCTTAAATATAAACCCCTATGTCACAAGATGGGTCGCAAACTGGCTCAAAGACAGAACCCACAGAGTGAGAGTTGCTGGAGCCATGTCAGACTCAAAACCGGTCACAAGTGGCGTCCCACAGGGTTCTGTCCTGGGACCACTCTTGTTCGGTATATACTTTTCCGAGGTACAGGCAAACGTGGGAGGACTATGGCACACCAAGTTCGCAGACGACTGCAAACTGGGTGCCATAACCAACTCTCCAGCTGACACAAACATCCTTCAAAAGGTCTCACAGAGACAGATAGCTGGTGCCAGCGCCATGGTTTAAAGCTAAATGCCAAAAATGTATAGTCATACCCTTTGGCAAAAAAATGTGCCCACAAATTACCACATAGGCGGAAACCCATTAAGTACAGAGAAAGTTATTAGAGACCTGGGGACCCAAGTTGATAGCAATCTCTCCTTTGAAAACCACATTGCCAAAGTGGTTAGAAAGACCTTCTACATAGCCCACCTCATCACGAAGGGTTTCACATCTAGATCAAGAGAGGTAATCGTGCCCTTTATTCATCCCTCATCAGGCCCATCATAGAATACAATGCCCCTTTTGGGATGTACCCTACCCGACACCTGCAGCAATTAGAAAGACCCCAAAAGTATCTCACCAAGAGGATCAAGGGTCTCAAACAGATGCCATATACTGCTCGGTTAAAAACTCCAGCTCTACTCAGTTGCATACCGCCTACTATGAGGCGATCTATGCCTGACATACAAAGCTATGTCAAATCCAGAATTAATGGACATGCTCCACCTCAGTAAATCTAGATCCCTTAGAGCCACACGCTCGAGGGACTTGAACCTCAGCACAGAAATAAATAGAACTTGCTGGAGGGACAGGTTCATAACCCAGAGGCTCCCTTCGCTCTGGAATAGAATTCCAGTTCATGTGAGGCAGAGCACCTCGCTGAATCTCTTCAAGAAGAATCTCGACAAGTGGATGGGGGATCGTAGGTTTGTTCCAGGGATTACTCCTGTGTCACTATTAGACCGAGGCACAGTAAACTAAACCTTAAAGGGCACAGTATACTCAAATCAAGGGGTGGCGTAAGCCATACAGAATCGGGCTAGGCTTATAATTGCCCCAGGGCAGATAGCCTAGTATGAACCTATGAACCTATGAACCTATCACTGTCTTGCATTTCAGTCCCTTAAATGGTTAGTGCTACCTAATCTATTAGCATACATTCAAATTAAGATCCCCTCAACATCCTTCTATAGTCCAGACAGATACTGTGCCTTCAGACAGATCTTAAACTGGTATTCATCCCATAGAGAACTGCATTCTCTGAACCAGGACTTGGTGCTTACTTAAAAATCATAATGCAGATTGATTACACTCATTACATTGCTAAATTGTGGAATTCTATCCAATAACCCTCAGAAATATCTCATCATCTCTAATATTTAAAACCTCCAGAAAACATATCTATCAACAAAACATTACTGCACTCGTAACTCCCCATTACTAAGCCCCTTCCTTAATCTTATCGTTTTCTATGTTTTTAAATCCCAATGAAATCATTCCCGTCAGCAAAACAATCATGCCATTGTACCTGCTCCTTTAAAAAGTCCCCTCCTTAAACACCCAAATTAAATAAGTGTCATACACTCCTCGCACTTTGTCAACTATTTACAAGTCACAAGTGAATAACTGGATAAAGTATGTATGTGCCTCATCTGCTTCCTGTGCACTAAAAATGTCTAAGAGACTTCATACATAAACTGTATAATTATGGAGATGAATCTCATTGTTATCAACCTCCATTTTCTACACAGGGTCGGGATGTTGTGTCTCTCTCAAGCCAATGACACTCTCCTACCTTCTTTGACACTTGCGTCTGAGTGCTACAGGTCTTCTCTCACAGTCCTTCCACCTCTTTGCTGGATGCCCTTTCCTTTTGATTCTTCCTGTCCTTCCAAGTCTTCACCAGATTATGTTTTGTTTTACTGCACATGTGCCTGAACCATCACAACTAGTTCTCTTTGACCTTTTATGCAGTTGCAGCTACTTGGGCTTCTGTTCTGATAGGCTCATTTTTTCATCTGTCCCACAGTGAGCATCCTACCTCCCATCTCAGGCACTTCATCTCCATCATCTCTAGCTTCTTCAACTGCTATGCCTTCACATTCTGGGTTTGTGTATCATATAGTAGTTCTAGTCTCACCAATGTTTCATGTGGATTACTATTAAGTTTCTTTGGCATTCTTCTTCCATAAACGACCTTGACACTCTGTGCCATTGGACTTTACCCCTATGGTTCTGGCTTTGACCTCCTCATTTAAACTTCCCTTCTCCTCAACCACCCTTCCCAGATACTTGTCACTATTTTCCCTTCTGTCTCAATTCTTAGTGTCTTTTGGTGTCCTTGTTTGCTGTCATTACAATGGCTTATCTTCATACTAGTGCTACGGTGTCTCCTCTAACCTGTTTGCTAGTAAAATCCATCTCCAGTATGAACAGCAGTGGTTTTTGAACTGAACCCAAATGCACACCCACGTCTAGTGGGGATTCCTCTGAGTTTGAAAACGCTGTATGTTATTGGATCCTTGTACATTCCCTTCATGAACTCCACCACTATTTCTAAGACTTGAACCTTCACAGGATTGTCCAAATTAACTTTCTTGGGATTCATCCCACAGAGAACTACATTCACTGAACCAGGACTTAGTGCTTACTTAAAAAAAAATCTAAAAATCATAATCCTGATTGATTATACCCTTTGTACATTGCCAAACTGTGGTACTCTCTTTCAATAATCCTCAAAAATATCTCATCTTGTCTAATATTGAAGACCTCCTAGAAATCGAGCTTTCTCCAAGTCTAGGAATACCCAGTTGTAGTCTTCCTAATTTCTCACTTCTTTACAACTGTCTTGCTGTAAAATCATGTCGGTTGTGCTGCATCCTGATCTGAATCTGAACTTCTCATCTCCCATCCCAATTAGTTATTTTCCATCATGCTTTCTACTCCTTTATCACTCACGATGTCTAGAACTTCCTTGCATTGTGACAGGAGTTTCATACCTCTATATTGCCCACAGTTGTGAATTTCCTCTATTTTGTATACTGGCAGTAGAATGCATATTCTCCAGTCATGTGGGATGCACCTTTCTCTCCATATTGCTATGAGTACCCTCAGGAGCCATTTCTTTCCTAACCCACCCAACATCTTTATCAAATCTGCCTGCTGTGACCTCATCTGAGCCTGCTGCTTTCTCTGACTTCATTTTCCTTTGTGTTGTTCTTACTTCTTCTAGGCTGGGATCCTCCTCTTCCTTTATCATAGGCTGGGTCTGAGGCAGTACAGCTTCTGTGGGGTTTTCTTCATTTAAAGCTGCTGGAAGTACTCTTTTCATCTGCCTTTATTGTCCTGCGGCTAGTGAGCAGGTTGTTGCTGGCATCCCATATGAAGGGTATCTGACTATCTACTCTTTCTGTCTTTATCCTGCAATCTGATAGAGCTTCTTTGTGCCAACAACTGAGTCACTTTCCAGAAGCTAGTAGAGCACTTCTAATGCCTTGTTCTTTGCTATTGCTACTCCTCTCTTAGCATCTTTGTTAGCCACCAGTATTCCTTCCAAGCCTGGTCCATCTTTTCTGTCCTCCTTTCTTTTCATGACTTACCTGACTTGTGCATTCCACCACCAGCTTTCATTTAGTCCCTTATTCCCATACATGGCTCAGCTATGTATCTGTTCTGCAGCCCTGACAATGCAGATTTGAGGTGCTGTCATTGTTCTTCAAACCCACCTAGTTTCTCTTTTTCTTGAGATGATAGATCCCTGCGTATTTCCATGAACCCTTATGTTTTCTCTTCAGTCAATTTCCAGGTTTCAACCTAATCTCTGCTGACCTTAAGAGCCTTCTCTTTTCACTGCTTGCAGCTAATTGTGGCAACTAGTGACTTTTAGCTGTGGACAGACTGTTTCATTTGGGGTTTACTTTGAAATCACTGATTCTACCCCAGTGCCCTTTATTCCTAGAAGGAAGTCTACATGAGCTGCTTGTTCACAACTCTTGTATATTCTCTCTTGTTAAACAATGTGTTGGCTTCCATCAAGCCATTTTCCAGACAGAGGTCTAGAACGGCTTCTTCTTTATTCCTCTTTCCCTACATGTGGACCCAGGCAATCCTCATATCCTGTTTTGTTTGTTCGGTATGTGCATTCAGGTCCCCCTTTAGTAACACCAACTCATTTTGTCATGCTTTTTCTAGTAGGTCCTGCACCTGATGCCTTACTCTACATTTTTCTCACTACCACAGCCTTGCACTGGGGCATAAACTGAAGTTTTGAATACTGTCCAGTCATACTGGAGTCTGAGTGCCATGTGTCTGTCACTAATTCTGATGACATCCTTCATTGACTGTCTTCTGAAGCCTCTCCCTCATTACAATTCCCACACCACTTCTAATCTGTCCTCTTCCTGAGTAGAAGTATCACAAGCTAAGTGGCTTTGCTGCCCTGCCCTTCCATCTTGTCTCCTGGATACAGAAGCTGTCCAGCCTCCTCCTTATCCATCGTGTCATCCACTTCCAAGCTGCATCTTGTTAGTGAACCTATGTTCCGCGTAGCAATCCTTAGTTAACATTTGGCAAGTGCATTGGTTCTACATCCATCGTTTGCACAACAAATCTATCCTAGGTAGCCCATGCTGGGCAACTGGACACTGGCTTGCCAGTAGCCTATTGACCCTGGGCTTTGTGGTGGGCACATACAAGCCAATAAGGGTACTTAGACCCCTTCCACAGTTAGCATGAGTCCCTGGTATAGGATGGAGTTGACCAACCCACTTATCAAAAGCTCATGCCCATGCTGATGAGATCATTCGACATGACCAAGTCATCTAGTGACAGCTATCATACTTTTGAGTGGCTAACCAAGGCATAGAGTGCAGCTTGTTTCCATGTTCTTCTGTCCGAGCATACTGGTCAGCACTGTTTATATCCAGATTAGAGGGCATATCTCTTCCCCGATACATACCATTACAGTCTGTGCTGTTGCCTACAACTCCTTTCTTAAGTGAGTTTGAGGTAAAAACATCCAGCATGTTTTTTTGGGAAGTGGGAGAAGCTTCACAGAGACATAGGAAGAATATGCAGTCTCTACACAGGCATTGGCTGGTGGTCAGGCTCAAACCTTTTACCTTGTGAGCTGGAAGAAAAGAGTTTAACAATTATGCCAACTGTTTCTGAAATTATGATGAATGATCTTTAGGTATGTGTGAATTTAGAATGTTGTAAACACTGTATAGTTTTCTTAACATGGTGATCAAATGTTAATGTATTAATATTTTTTATTGCTAGTTTATTCTAATTGCCTGTGAAAAGTTTGTAATAGCTTAGTACCTCCCTATAAACCTATCGGCCCTGGGGCCTATACAAGCCCAGCCAAAATGGTACCCTGGCTTTTGCCACCCAAAAAAATTATTTTCCTGTACCACTGTTGAGCAGAGCCACAGAGGTGATCCCCGGTGTGAATTTCCTATCTCCCATCCAATCATCAAGATTTTTCTTGAAGAGTGCTAATGTGGAGCTTTGTTTGATATAGATAGGTAGTTTATTCCAGAGTATGGGAAGTCTCTGGGACAGGAATCTATCCCTCCGGCATGTTCTGTTTATTGTGGTGACAAGGTTTAGGTCCCTAGAGCGTGTAGCTCGGAGGGATTGGGATTTCTTTAAGTGGAGCATGTCCAACAGCTCTGGGTTTGACATAGCTTTGTATGTTAGGCAGAGATCACCTCTGAGTAGGCGATATGCGATGGAGTAAAGCTGGAGTTTTTTGAGACTGTCTGCGTAGGGCATCTGTTTGAGGCCGGTAATCCTCTTTGTGAGGTATTTCTGCGGCCTTTCCAGTTGTTGTAGATGTCTTGTGAGGTACATACCAAAAGAGGCATTGTACTCTATAATGGATCTAATGAGTGATGAGTAGAGGAGAACAATGACCTCTTTTTTTTCTGGATAAGAAACCTTTTGTGATGAGGTGTGCCACGTAGAAGGATTTCCTGACAAGTGTGGCAATGTGATTATCAAAGGAGGGACTACTGTCCACCTGTGTCCCAAGGTCTCTTATCACACTTTCGGTGTTACTACAGCCTGTGTTGTAGTTCATGGGTACGGAGTTTTTACCAAAGGGGATGACAATGTACTTTTAAGCATTGAGCTTGAGGCCATGGCTTTGACACCAGACATCTGTCTCAGTGAGGCCCTTTTGTAGGATGTCCACATCGCTAGGAGTTTTTATTATGGCTCCTAGTTTGCAGTCATCTGCGAACGTCGTTAGCCAAAGACCTTCTGTGTTAGCCTGTACTTCAGAGAAGTAGATACCAAACAGGAGAGGACCCAGGACTGAACCCTGTGGTACTCCACTTGCCACTGGTCTGAAGTCGGATTTGGAGTCTGCTACTTTCACAGTGTGTGTTCTCTCAGTGAGCCAGTTGGCAACCCATCTTGTGACATAGGGATTTATACCTAGGTATAGCTATAATTCCAGAGTGGGTGATGGTGTCGAAAGCCTTGGCAAGATCTAGATAGACTGTGTGAACCACCTTACCCTTGTCTACGGCTTTGGTGACTGCTTCAAAGAAGTCTATCCGGTTTAGGAGACATGATCTGCCTTTTACAAACCCGAACTGGGTGGGATCCAGAGTTTGGAGATTACCAATGTCTTTGTTTATAAGTTCCATGATGATACGTTCCATGGCCTTGCAGACCAGGCTCGTCAGGCTAATGGGGCGGTAGTTCTCGGGGTCCGTGGTGGCTCCCCCCTTGTAGAGTGGGATAACCGTTGCTGTGCGCCATTCAGCAGGCACAAAGCCTCAGGTGAGGCTATGATTGAACATGGTACTTAGGTGGGGTGCCAGTTCATTCTGTAGTTTGTGTAGAACGCAGCCTGGGATGTTGTCTGGTCCCATGGATGCTGTGTTCTTGGCTTTGGAGAGTGTGGTTTTTACCTGTGCAGCTGTGATTACTTGAACTTTGCATTCTTCCGGTATAGAGATGGGCTCTTTAGGGGGTGAGAGGGGGGTAAAGTTAGCACTGAACCTATTTGCCAGGATGTTGGCAATATCAGTTGGGTCTGTATATTTAGTGCCATTGTGCTATAACTCAGAGCCGATCTGAGTGTTGCCATTGAGATTCTTGACATAGCTATAGAATGCTTTGTGGTTGTCTTTAGAATTAGTGGCGATTTTTGTTTTCGTAACTAGCTTTGGAGGATTTTATCAGGGATCGCAGCTTCTTACTGAGGCTGACCAGGGAGCTCCTCCACTCATGGGATTTTACTCTCTATTGCAAGAGTTTCTTCCTTCTGTTGTACAGTTTGTTTATGACAGGGGACCACCAGATTGGCTTCCTTTTTTTTGGAGGATAGCATCTTGGTTCCGTTTGGGATAGCACGATCCATGCACTCATGTAAGTGCTTATAAAGTGCAATTGTGTAGGATTCAGTAGTCGTAACTATATTGTCCATCTGCATGGGTGTCATGAAGTTCACCACTTCTGTCTTAAGAAGCATGAAGTTGGCTTTGGAGAAATTCGGATCGGACCAATGAGGTGTTGACTTCAGGTGTGGAACACCGGTCAGTCATATTGGTAATGACTAGATCTAGGATATTGTTGCCCCTGGTGGGGGTGTGGATAAGCTGATCCAGGGCACTGGAGTTTATGAATTCCAGAAGGCGTTGAGCGAAGGAGTTGGTACATGAGTAGTTTTTCCCAGTTAATGGTGGGGTAGTTGAAATCGCCCATTATTAGGGTGTTTGGTTGAACCCTAATATTTTCCAGTACATCAAGAAAAGAGGAGTGGGAATCTTGGGGCATGGTGGGTAATCTGTAGCAAGCTACAATTTGGATTTCAGTTTTGCCCAGAGTTAGTTGCACTTGGATAACCTCGGCTGCATTATGCTGAGCAACTAGCCTGGAGGTGTGGATATCCTTAATGAATATGGACACACCTCCGCCTTTGGTGTTCCGGTCCAGGTTACATGGCCGAAAAGTGTGGTATGAGTTATAGCCTGGTAGTGCAGGGGTGCTCTCTGGAGCCTTGAACCAGGTCTCAGTCACTGCACAGATATCGATGTTCTCCATTTTAAGGAGTGCCTCGAGTGAGTGCATTTTGAGATTTAGACTACTAGCATTGAGTCGCATCACTGTTCCTGTTACAGTGGTGAATGTATCATTTGAACCTTGCCTAAAAAAGGCACTATAGGAGCGGCAAGAACCTTAGCCAGTATCCGGAATCCCAGGGGTGACAGGTGTAGGCCATCTCTGGCAAAGCATCGTGGTCTGTCGACCATGTCATCCCAGGCAGACAGATACTGGATCCCTTTAGAATGGCACCAGAAGCTTAGCCAATTGTTGAAGTCAATCATTTTATCCTTGTACTGCGGCATCATTCTGGATGATGGCAGAATGCTACTCGGGGCAAGGGTGGGCTACAAGATCGGAGAACTCTTCCATGTCTCTTTTCATGCAGTCCAGGGAGAGGTTGTTCACACCAACATGGACAATGACTGAGTCATATTTGTACTTGTTGTGGAGTGACCTGAGTGCGTGGGTTATGTGGTGGATCCTGGCACCCGACAGGCAGCTGACAGTAACCTCCTCCTTGTTTAGCCTGGTGAGTGGGACATCAGTGTGCCTGACTATAGAGTCGCCAATGACTAGTGTGTTGGGTACTTTGTTTTGCCGTATTGGCTGTGGTTGAGTGGCACACTGAGTCTGCGGGCTGTGTGTCATTTGGGTTGTGTTGGGGGGTGGAGGTTGCTTGCATTTCTGCTTTGGAGGTCTCTGTTGCTTGAGCAGATTATTATTGAGAACCTCCGCGAGTGTTTTTGTGTTTCTATGTGTGGATTTTGGTGGTGTAGATTTAGTGAAACTATGTGATGAGTGTGGTGTGGTGCAAGTGTTTACCTTCTCCTCTTGACTGTCAAGTTCAGTCTTGATTGGAGATAGATTTACCCCCAGTTTGGCTAGATAAGTGCATCACTCTCAGGTTGTAGTGTTGGGTGGTATGAGGAGAGGGTTGTCTGTGTACATGAGGCAATTTCTACATTGCCCCAAGATGCCCAGATTCATCAGATAGACAGGAGAGAACACTGGGAGCTGACCCTTGGACATGCCTGAATAAAAAACTATTTTCCTCTAGATAAGTGAGGAAAGTGAGTACAAGAGCTGTTTTTCTCTAAGCAAGTGAGAAAAGTAAGTACACAAACTGTTTTCCTCTAGATAATGAGGAAGGTTGAGTGCTGTAGTAATTAGTAGGTTATTTAGTGCTTACAAGTTCTGAACAAGTGCTGATCACGAATAAGCAAATTCAAGTGCTAAAAGTAAGAATCTGTATCTGGACTAAACTAGTTACAGGAAAGGGGGAAACAAGTGCAAATGTGGGCTTTTAAATCAGAAAGTTGAGAGAGATGGAAAAACTGACCAAACGGCCAGTAACTACAATTTCTGGGCCAGAACCACTCCTTATGTGGTAGATAGGTTACCTAGTAGGTAACCTATCTACCACATAAGGAGTGGTGCCTATCTACCACATAAGGAGTGGTGCTTTTCCACTGGATCTCCACTGAAAATGGACTTGGAGTTTTGAAAATTTCACAAAAGATGGGAAAGAGTCCAGTGTAGAGAAAAAAACAGAAAGTAGACAGTAACTGAGGCAAACAATTTACATTTATTTCAGTTAATGTGAGCAGTATTAATGGAGATTTTAAGGGATGTTGTGGTGCTGGATTGGTGTAAGAGGGTTAGGACTGATATCTCATATTCACTTAGTATGAGATTTTTAAGCTACATGTAAAGGGATCAATTTTATGGTCCATGGGGAAGGAAGATACTTTTGATATTTGAATATGAAAAATATTCTTGGACAGCAGTGATGCTAAAGAACACAGAAAATACAAGATGTGACCACAGAGAAAGCAGAGAGAATGTAAGCAGTAAATGATTTAGGGGTAGAGCACATACCTGTAAGGATTGACTGCATTTTATGCACATAATAGTTTAAGGGACAGAAAAAATATATTTCAGGAAATGAGTGAATGAAAATAAATATGAGTGTAACATTAGCCATAATTTTAAATGCATTTAGGGAAAGAAAATGTTAAAGTATTAGATGATATTAAGAAATTTAAAGAATTCCTAATGTTTTGTCAGTTGTAGGTAGTGAAGGCCAAGCAGTGTACATATGTAAGCAGTAACTGTAAAATGTACCGATTTATTGTTGTTTTCATAAGATATAAAGTAAAATGACAGTGGACAAAAGAAGCTGGACATTCTGGTCATCTGACTGTTGGGGTCACTTCTTAGGCAATTTAAATAATAAAGAAGGAAAAGGGTCGTCTTTAGTTCAAGTGAATTTTGTAGCATGCTAATAGAAATGGAAGAGGATATTAGATAGCTGTCAGAAGACCATATTAATGTAAGGCAATTTTGTGAGGCACAGATGAAATTGTGACTAGCATGTAAATAAAAAAATACAAGAAGGTATATACAACAGTAGAAACAAAATGGAAGAAGGAAAGATAGCAAATTATAAAATGCTGGTGGAAGAACTTGACCAGTCAGTGGAACAGGTGATTTTTAGACTGTTTAAGGTAACAGAGTGTTAATGCAAGAACTTAGTACAGAAAAAAGTGAATGACTTAAGTAGACTGAGTCTTTTGCTGAAAGGGGAAAAAGTGGAGATTGCTTTTTTGGGGGCAAACATTAAATATTATGCTTATGAAAGGAAAGCAATGGAAAATCACAGTAGGGAAGTAATCCATAGACAAAATCAGATAACTGAGATCAAAATCCAATATGAAAGAGATATGTATACTGAAAAAAAAATCTAAATAAAGTTGGAGTTAAGAAACTTGATGTGGCAAAAAGAGATAAGCTGCGAAAAGAAATAATAGTTTTAGGAATAGATAAAATAATGAAAGATGTAAGGGAGAATAGTTTGTCAGGAATAGGTGGTATTTGGCATTTCTGTTTTATAAAAGAATGGAAAAAAATAAAGGGAGTGCTTTGTACAGTTTCTGAATGAATGGTTAGAAGATGGAATAAAGGAAAAGATGTGTATGGGGAATGCATGTTGAATGTAAGAAAGGAGATAAAGCAAATAAAAATTGGAGACCTTTTAATGTAGTAGATTCATAGATTAGTACTAAGCTAACTGCCCTTGCGAGCCATTTTAAGCCTAGCCAATTATCCCTTGTGAGACTCTAACCCTGCACCTTGTGTTTGTAAGGCAAGCACCTTAGCCATTAGGGCACCCTCCCATTTTTATAAAATATTAGTGAAAAACACTAAAAGTACAAGTAAGCAAGCACTAAAAATGCTAGTTATACTGAAAGAAGTGACATAGTATAATAAGGGAACAAAAAGACGGTAAAGTATTTTTTTTATAATATGGATAAAGCTTTTGAAAGTGTCCTCCATGATTAAGCACAGAAAATAATGGAAAGTTATTGTGTAGGAGAGAAGGTAATAAATGTGTTGAAGTCAGGTTATAAATGGTCATGAATAAAGGGTTTGAGTAATCGATGGTTAGGGGGAAGAATAAAAATATAAAAGGGGTTTGAGAAGGATGCCGCAAACACTGTAATAGTTTTGTTGGCAGTAAATGCAGGAATTGAGAACTGTAATAAAAAATATCACAAGCTAAATGGCAGATTATGAAAAAGTCTTCCTCCATTGGTTATATGTTATACTGATGATTTAGAATTAATTATTAAAAATAAAACACTTGTGCAGCGGAGAGGCGACTAATGTGATACAACATATCCAAATAATAAATCATATTTTATTTGGATAAGGTGAATCATGTTGGTTGCCTTTTTTGTTTGGAGTTTTTGTTTCTTGGCAAAAAAAAAAGTTTGTTTTTTGATTAATTATTAAAAATAGTAGAACTACAGTTAGGATACAATTAAGTAAAGAAAGGTTTTAAAAATGTTAGTAAGAATGTGAAAGCAGGAGGTGTATATTTTTCACAAACAGATATATTGGTAGTAAGAGTAAAGTTTGGCAAGAAGTGGTAAAATGTCAATTGGAAGCAGTTTTGATAGAAATGAGAGGTGTACAGCAGCTTTGTGAAGGCTGCTCTGGAGTGTCAGTACTGGAACATAAATTCAAGTACCTGGTGTGTAGAAAGAGCTGATGATCTCCTGATCTTCTCAGCACCAAAGACACTGTTGTTTTATTTGCACCATCAAAGTCTTTTTTTTTGTTAAAATCTGTTGTATCTTTTCCCTGCATTTTAGGGGGTGTGTGTTGTGCATATACATTGTTTTCTTTATCTTATCTTTAAATTACTGCATGGAACTTATGATCTGACCTGTATTCTTTTTTATATTCTCCTGCTTTTCCTTGATTGCCCTTTTTTTATAAGTAAACAGAGGCGGCAGGTGTCTCTTCAGTCAATTCCACCTGGTGTATGTGAGATTCCTTTATTACTCTTCTTTCAGCTGGCTGCTCTATTGCCTGTTTCATTTTCCATCCTAAATAAATTCTTCCTGTAATGATCACTGCTTTTTATCTAATAATCAATGTGTCTGGTTTGTGGAGGACAATTCTTTCCTTTGTGCCTGTGTTTCATCATCTCTTAAATCTATGGTGTTTGGCTTCAACTCCTAACCTGAAGTAAAGAAAAGGATGGCATGGGAAAATATAACAACAATTTGTAAAAATTCACTGGAGTTAGTAATGTCACAAAAAAAAAAAAAAAGTTTTTGGGGGAAGTAATGTGCATCATTTAGCTGAAATCTGATTTTATGGGTAGAGATGGTCTACATGTGACATAAAGAAAACATTTTTTCGCAAAAGGGTTCTGGAAAGTGCCCAAAATGTAGTGAAAATGATGGAATTTGACTGCACACCTCAGACATAACACTTACTGGGTATTGGAAGTAGGATTTTTGGTTTCAGAATATGCAGATTTACCCATTTAGTTGGGAAATATACCTCCTGATGTTTGTGGGATCCTTGCTCACTGCCTAGTACTGTTTTTGAACAGGAATTCAACCCATAGTGGTACATGTCTATATCATAACATTGACAGCTTAGGCTGTCGAATCCTAAAACGTCGACACCTAAGCATCGAAAGCTAACAGCAAACAGCCACATCATCAAACATAGTGGGGGGGTTTCACCCCTCCTAACTAAATATACCAACTCCAGGATAACTCTACATTGGGGAAAGGGCAAATCCCCGATAATGGCCATGTGAATTCTTTCCCAAGGAAAGAATTTGATGATGTGGCCATTTGCTATTGTAAGCTTTCAACGCTTGGGTGTCAATGATTAAGCACTCGACAACCTAAGCTGTCGACAGTTCAACAGGAATCCAGAGGTACTACATTTGCAGTTCTGTTTCTCAGTATTTGTCCACTTTTTTTTTTTACTTTAGTTTCATTTAAGAATCCATTTCCATTCATGAGACTTTAAACAAGTATTGTCCTTTAAATGTGATTTGGGGATGTCTTCATCCTGTTCTTGGTACACACATTATACATGAGTATCCCTGCAGCAGGGGGTATTAAGTACACAGCAGCGATTGTATGTCTTCCCCTGTTAATGACAGGTATAGTTGCCACCTTGATGTTTTGCACTCCTATGTAAAATGATTGCTACAATATGGTTGTTTATGTGGTTTAATCTCGTTTTGCTGTAATTTAACTGTTTTCTTAATCCACAGGACAAGATGAAAACCGTTTCAGCATCTCTGGAATCCAAAGTGAAAGATTTAAAATATGCACATCATAAATGTAGTAGTAAGTAAAGGTGAATGATTGACTAACTTCAAATGTCCTGAATGTAAAGAATTGATTAGAAATGCATGAATTACTACTGTGCTTTGTGGTATAAAGCATGTCATTTTAAAACTAATTTTATGGCATGTATGATTAACCATTTGTAAAGTGTATTTGGTTGTACCATAGTACGTTTGTTAAAACTCTACTTATGAAGAAAAGGGTAACTGTTCTAAACCCTTAAATATTCAGGCAGTTACAAAGTCTGATACATCTCAGAGGCATTGTTCAAAGCTTCTGTTTAACATATTTCTTATTTGTACAAGGCATTTCATAAAGAAATTATGACCTACACAAGCTGTTCTGTATTATGGCAATACAAACTGTCCACAGCCCTACCATGGTGTATTGTTGGTATACAATGACATTATTTTAAATGCAACTGTTTTCTCTTTACAAAGATGCCATTATGTAATTTACATTCCAGTTTGGTTCCACCTCTGCATAACTACAACTCAGCAGGGACTATTTAATGCATTCCATACCTCTCAGCTGTCCAGATTTTTGCAGAATGTCCAGATTTCTGCCTCACATTTTTAGTCTGTTCCTCATAAAATCTGTGGTTTTCTGGCAAACTGTTGTGGTAATCTGAGGATTGAAGTCACTTGGTAATGACATACTTTTTAAGTTTCAGACTTCATATACTTCAGAAAAATGCATGCAAAGACAAATCTGTTAATAAGAGCAACACTTAAAGTCTGTCCCTATTTTTGGCCCTTTGTCTCCCCATCACATCAGGCTTTGTCTATATTTCTTATGCCAAGAGGTTGAGAGGTACACTTATTGCACTGGCACCCCATTTGAATGAATGTGCATTTGCATTGCATACTGTGTAGTTTTATAATACCGTAAGTGTGGCAGCAAACAGAATTAAGGTGCAGTTGCTGCTTGCATAGGTTGGAAGTGATATGCAAGAAAAAGGGTAACTAAAATATATATTTTAAAGTTATTTAAAGGAAAAAATTAATTTTAATCTTACTATTATCTATGCTATGCCACTTATTAATAGGTAGTTGTATGCATCTGTGTTTCAGGGTGGCTACCAAACTTGGAGGTGGGAATATATTGTACTTTGTGTTCTGAATGGAATGTATTCCTCTTCATTTGGAGGTGAACCCAAGACATTATGTAATACAGATCTGTTTTTTTTTTTTTTTTTTCATCTGCATAGCTCTATACAAGGCATTCTGCATCAGAGAAGTTTCTACTGCAAACTCACATTCCTGCATAACTCAGTCTGTGCCATAGATCCATTTATACCCATTAATCTACACAGACTATTCTCCATTACATATGTATTTCTTGGCCCATAGACCCTCATGAGCCATAAATGTTGCATCATAGATTTGATCCCCAAGTTCCACACACCAACAAAAAGCCCATAGATCCAGAGAAGTTATTTTTTTTATTACAGAGGTAAATAATAAAATCCTGCAGATTTGCATAAGAATTTAGCTTCACTGATCCCCAAAACTAACCCACCAACTCACATGAATCATTCTGTATCATACCTAAGTTTTCAGCCACATAAGCAAGCAGATTTATGTACTTTAAACCCCCAGGCTTACATTAGGCATACTGTTTCTCAGATTTATAAAGTCCATTCTCATACACTGCACATTTCATATTTTGAGAATGACATAATTCCTACTCTTACAAATTTGAAAGTTTCTTCAGCCCTGTAAACATAATGGCCCAGTCTGTACCAAAGGTGCATTCTCCACACTGTAGACACAGCCTTTAATATATATGAGCCATTTAAAATTTTATATGCATATACCTCATACCCATAAATCAACATAAACTTTTTGGTGTCAACTGATTGGTTCCCAACCCTGCAACCCATGAATCATTTTGTATCTCAAATGTGTTTTCCAACACAGTCCCATATGAACAGTGTCTAATTACAGACCTGACGTTCAACATAATAGATGTGCACGAACCATTTTGTGCCTCAGTGCTGTTTTCCATCCACATGGACCTGCACATGTTTTTCTGTATCACATGTATATATTTATATATGTATATATTTCTCAGACCCTTAGGATCATAGGTATTTACTAGGCTAATGACCACAACGGCCTTTTTAAGCTTAGCCATGCATCCCAAAACTCTCACAAGTTCTGGTACTTTAGATAAGTGTAAGCAGGGGCTTGAGAAATTAAACATTTACAAGCAGGAGCCTGGAAGATGAATATATTACAGGCTGCCTGTGTCCATTAGAGACATAGGTGCCAAACCAGGGATGAATTTCCTGTTCCCCTTCCAGTTGTCCAAGTTACACTTGAATTGGGTTAGGGACAAATGCTGCTTCACATGGATGGGGAGCCTGTTCTAGAGACAGGGTAGTCTCTAGGATATATACCTGTCTGTCTAGCAGATCATATTTATATCACAGGCAAGGTGTAAGACTTTACAATAGGTAGTTATAATGCTATTGGTTTTGCAGATATGCTGGAGATCGACCTGAGTGGGGACTGACAATGTCCTGTATGCCAGGGATAGATCTTCCCTCAATGGCCTGTAGAAAACAGAATACAGGGATAGGGCCTTGAGACAGTCTGCATAGGACATATTACTTACGCCATGTATTCTTTTAGTGAGGAGCCTCTGTGGACGTTCAAATTGTTGGATATACCTGGTTAGATACATACCAAAGGGGGCGTTGTACTCAATAATAGGTCTGATGGATGCCAAATAGAGTGGGACAATGACTTCCTTGGACCTAGATGCCATACCATTGTTTATAAGTTGCGCAAAATATAATGCTTTCCTCACTGCTGTAGACTTGTGATGGTCAAAGGCTAGATTACTGTCTGTGTGTGTCCCTAAGTCCCTGACTATTCATTCACCTCTAAGGGTTGTGTTGTCAATATGATAGTTGTCAGGGTTGGATGACTTCCCGAAAGATACTATTATAGATTTCTTGGCATTTAGTTTTAGTCCATGGCTCTGACATCAGTTGTATGTCTCTGTCAGCCATTCCTGGAGGATATTTGTATTGTTGTGGGATTCAGTGCCGGCTCCTAATTTGCAGTTATCTGCAAATTTAGTCAGCCAGAGGCCATTGACATTGGCCTTGACTTCAGAGACGTAAATGCCAAAAAGAAGTGGTCTCAGGACAGACATCTAAGGGACTGCACTTGACTGGCCTCTTTGTAGAGGTGGACTCCTCAATTCTAACTTCCTAGGTTCTGTCTGTGAGCCATTTGGCTATCCACTGGGTGACATAAGGGTTTGTACCTAACTTCTTCAGTTTGTTAACAATGCCTGAGTCAGGTATTGTACGAAATGCATTGACCGGGTCAAGGTAAGCAGTGTGAACCATTTTGCCCTCATCCATTGCTTTGGTGGCTTTCTCAAAGAAGTCCACCAGGTTGAGTAGGCTTGACCTGCCCTTGATAAAACCAAACTCAGTTGGGTCCAGTGTCTGGAGGTTTACAATATCATTATTGATCATTTCCATGATAATTCTTTCCACGGCTTTGGATATGAGACTAGTAAGACTTCTGGGTCTGTAGATGGCCCACCTTTGTGCAGAAGGATGACTGTTGCTGGTTTCCATTCATGAGGCATGTAGCCTGTTTGGAGACTATACAGTTAAGTAACAATTCCAGAGGTCCTGATATGTCATGTTTCTTGCTATTTAGAAGGCATCCTGTGATGTGGTCTGGGCCCACTGATGCAGTGTTCTTGGCCTTAGAGAGAGCATTAAGGACCTGTTCCCTAGTGGTAGTAGGGGAGTTATATTTGTTGGTATTTCCTGTGGGAAGATGGGTAAAGGTTTAGCTAATTTTGTCTGTCAGTAGGTTTGCTGAACTTCTGGCTCAGTATAGTTGGCTCCATGTACAGTGAACTCTGCACACAATTGTGTATTGCCTTTGAGGTTGCAGACATAGCTAAAGAATGCCTTGTGGTTGTCTTTGGCCTGGGAGGCCAAATTTACCTAAAATTTGGCTTTGGTAGCCTTTATTTGACATCTGAGTTGTTTGTTTAGTTTGATGTGAATGGTTTGCCCTGCTAGGTGCTGCACTTCCTAATTTTTGCCATGATTTTTTTCCATCTTTTATACAGCCTATTGATTTTGTAATTCCACTAGGGTGGCTTGATTTTTTGTTAGTTTTGTACTTCTTCCTAGTGGGTGTAGCTGCCTCTATGCAGCTATTAACATCATTATATTGGGTTTCTGTGAACAGTCCTGCATAGGCAGCAGTGTTCTTAGAATTTATGGGGGCATGAAATGTTGCCAGGTTATCACTTAATAGCAGGAAGTTAGCCTTGGAGTAGTTCCTGAATATTCTAGAGTTCACTGGGGGCCAGGTTTTATTTTTACTTCAAAGGAGACCATTTTGTAGTCTGACCTTACCAGGAAAGACATTACAGTAGGGGGTGTGCAGCACTCCTCCCATATTAGTGAGGACCGGCACTAGTCTGGTTGCACCTCTGTTTGGTGTATTGACAGCCTGGTTTAGAGAGTTATGTTTACAAAATCCAGGAATCTCTGTACCTGTTAATTTGGTGTCGTATAGGATTCCCAGTTAATAGTGGGGTAACTAAACTCACCCATGAAGATGACATTTGGTTGGATGGTGAATGTTTCCATTAAGTTTAAATACATAGTATAGATTTCCTGGGTCATAGAGGGGGACCTGTAGCTTAAATGAAAGTGCTACTGGATTTTGTCTATGGTAATTTGAACATGGAGAAGCTCAAGTGCATTGTCCTGTTTACCAGCCTTGAGGTGTATTTATTTTTGATGTAAATCAGGAAAATGGCACTATAGGGGAAGACGATGTTTTGGCTAATATTTGAAAGCCTAGAGGGTAGAGGTGCAGACCATCCTTGGCAAAGCAATGTGGTCTGTTGGCCATCTCCTTTCATGCTGACAAATACTGCACCCCCTTAGAATGGCACCAGAAACTAAGCCAACCATTAAAGCCAGTCATCTTTTGTTTGTATTGTGGCACCATCCTTGGAGAATGTAAAATGCTGCTCAGTGCTAGGCTCATACCAGCCTGGGATACACATTCCAAGAGCCCCATGATGTCTCTTTATATAGTCTAGGGAGGTATGTTTCAGGCCATTTACACCCGCATGGACTATGACTGAGTCATACTAGTACTTGTGGTCCAATGAACTGAGTGCATGCATAATGTGATGGATCCTAGCCCCTGATAGCAACTGGCCATGACTTTATCCTTACTCAGACTGCTGAGAGGGACATCAGTGTGTCTCACAATGGAGTCTTCAATGACTAGAATGTTGGATTATGTGGTGACTTGCCTTATGGGCTTAGAAGTAGAGGCTCCATGAGATGTGGCTGCTTGTGTTGATGTGGGTGTTGTTTTGAAAGAGTGCATTTGGCACTGCTGCGGGTATTTGTCATGTGTACTTCTTCTAGAGGATCTTTGGGGTTTAGGAAGGTTACATTTAAGCATCGCAGCATATGTGAGTCGATATATCTGCTTTGAGCTGTGTGTGATGGGTGCAGCATGTGTACTTCTGACAACCTTATTGACATTAGGAGTAGTTTTATGTGAGAGCTTTGCCTCCAGTGACATTGTGCCAGTACACCTCTCACATATATTATTTTGTTTGAGAATTAACTGGTTGTCAGTATACATGAGCCAGTTTCTACATTGCCTCTGGATGCCCATAACCACTAAGCTGGTAAGGGAGATAGTGGGAAAGTTCATATCATGCTAACAGATTGTTTTTATTGATTAGACAGTTGGAGTGAGAATATATAGCAATGTCAGCAGTATCTGATTTGCAGCTCTGGGGGCAATGTTTGTTATTGCAAACTAGTTGTCCTGTGTGTAACTAGGTATTGGTAACATTTCAATTGTGCTTTTACAGGAAAAATGTCACTCAGGGTGTCTGTGTCTATACAGGGCACTGCCAAACACTTGAGGGAAACTAATAAGTAGACCCTTATGATTTATAGATGAAGTATTGATATTCAGAAGTTCATAGGTTCATAGGTTCATAGGTTGATACTAGGCTATCTGCCCTAGGGCATTTATAAGCCTAGCCAGAGTGTGTTTGGCTTTTGCCACCCTTTTAGATTAGTTGATTGTGCCTCTGCATAGTAGGTCACAGAAGATAGCCCTTTTGAGGTTAGTTTACTGTGCCTCTGTCTAGTAGGGACACAGAAGAGATCCCAGGGGTAAACCTACGATCTCCCATCCACTCGTCAAGATTTCTCTTGAAGAGGGTCATTGAGGAACTTTGCCTAACATGGATTGGGATTTTGTTCCAGAGTGAGGGGAGCCTCTGGGATATGAATCTGTCCTTCCAGCATGTCCTATTTATTTCTGTGCTGAGGTTTAAGTCCCTGAAGCACGTAGCTCTAAGGGATTTGGATTTCCTGAGGTGGAGCATGTCCATTAATTCTGGGTTGGACATTGCTTTATACGTCCGGCACAGATCGCCTCTGAGTAGGTGGTAAGCAACTGAGTAGAGCTGGAGTTTCTTTAGCCTAACTGCGTAGGGCATCTGTTTGAGTCCCTTGGTCCTCTTGGTGAGGTACTTTTGGGGTCTTTCCAGTTGCTGCAGGTGTCGGGTAAGGTACATCCCAAATGGGGTATTGTATTCAATTATGGGCCTGATGAGTGATGAGTAGAGGGGCACAATGACCTCTCTTGATCTAGATGTGAACCCTTTCGTGATAAGGTGGGCTTATATAGAAGGTCTTTCTAACCACTTTGGCAACGTGATTGTCAAAGGAGAGATTGCTATCTACTTGGGTCCCCAAATCCCTAATTACTTCTTCCGTACTTAATGGATTACCACATATGTGGTAATTTGTGGGCACTTTATTTTTCCCAAAGGGGATGACTATGCACTTTTTGGCATTTAGCTTTAGGCCATGGCTCTGGCACCAGTTATCCGTCTCTGTGAGACCCTTTTGGAGGATGCTTGTGTCAGTCGGCGAGTCGATTATGGCACCCAGTTTGCAGTCATCTGCAAACTTGGCGAGCAATAGTCCTCCCATGTTAGCCTGTACCTCAGAGAAATATATACCGAAAAAGAGAGGTCCCAGGACTGAGCCTTGTGGGATGCCACTTGTAACTGTTTTAGAGTCTGACATGGCACCTGCAATTCTGACCATGTGGGTTCTATCCCTGAGCCAGTTTGCAACCCATCTTGTGACATAAGGGTTGATAGTTAAGCTGCTGAGCTTATTTATGATGCCCGAGTGGGGTATTGTGTCGAAGGCTTTTGCGAGGTCCAGGTAGGCTGTGTGGACTACCTTCCCTTCATCTATGGCCTTGGTGACTGTTTCAAAGAAGTCGACCAGGTTCAAGAGGCAAGATCTGCCCTTAACAAAGCCGAGGTTCCCAATGTCTTTGTTTATGAGTTTCATAATGATACATTCCATAGCTTTGCAGACCAGGCTAGTCAGGCTTATAGGGCGATAGTTTCCGGGGTCCGTTGTGGCACCACCTTTGTGGAGTGGGACCACTGTTGCTGTATGCCATTCCTTGGGTACATATCCTGTAGTAAGGCTGAGACTGAACAGTGACTTTATGTGAGGGTTCAGTTCTTCTTGGAGTTCATGTAAGACGCAGCCCGGGACACCGTCCAGTCCCATTGATGCTGTGTTTTTTGCTTTGGAGAGGGCAGCTCTCACCTGCGCATCTGTGATGTCAGGGAGGCTACACTCTGTTGGGATAGACATTTGCTCTTTTGGGGGGGAAGGTGGGGAGAAGTTTGCACTGAACCTGTCTGCCAGGATGTTGGCAATGTCTGTGGGTTCAGTGTATTTTTTGTCATTTTGAACTAACTCAGAGCATATCTGGGAGTTGCCACCCAGGTTCCTGACATAACTAAAGAAGGCCTTGTGATTATCTTTAGCATCTTTTGCAATTTTTCTTTCGAAGCTGGCCTTAGATGATTTTATGAGGGATCGTAGTTTCTTGCTAGTACTGATCGGAGATGCCTTCCCTTTTTGGGATTTTGCTCTGTCATGTAGTAGCTTCCTCCTATTGTATAGCTTATTTATGGCTGGGGTCCACCAGACAGGTCTCTTGCCTTTGGAGGAATGAGTCTTGGTTTTATTTTGGATAGCACGATCCATGCACTCCGGTAGGTGTCCATAGAAAGCGTTTGTAAAGCATTCTGCGGTTTGGGCCGTATTTTCCATTGGCCCGGGGGCTTTGAAGGATTCCACCTCGGTTTTGAGAAGTGTGAAGTTTGCTTTTGAGAAGTTCTTCACCGTGGTTTCCTTGGCTGGGGGTGGGGACGGGATATGGATGTCCAGTGAGATTAATTTATGGTCAGATCTTACCAATGAGGGGTATACCTCTGGTATGGAACATAGAGTCCCCATGTTAGTGATGATCGGGTCCAATTTGTTTTCCCCTCTTGTGGGAGTGGTGACCAGTTGTTCCATAGCATTTGAGTTTATAAATTCTAGGAACCATTGGGCGAGGGTGTTCGGGCTTGAGTAGTGCTCCCAGTCTATGTTTGGGTAGTTGAAGTCGCCCAATATAATGGTGTTTGGAGAGACCTTCATATTCTCCAGTGTTCTCAGGAAAGCCGAGTGGGGTTCCTGAGTTTGGGAGGGTGGTCTGTAGAAGGCTACAAACTGAAAGGCAGTTTTGCCCACTGTTAGTTGCACATGGATGGTCTCCGATGCTTAATGCAGTGCCACTAACCTGGAGGTGTGGGGATCTTTGATGAATATGGATACTCCCCCCTCCTTTTGTGGTTCGGTCCGAGTTTTGGGGCAGAAAAGCATGGTACGAGGTATAACCTGGTAGTGCTGGGGTGCTCTTGGGAGCCTTGAACCAGGTTTCTGTTACTGCACAGATATCAATATCAATATTCTGAGCCTCGAGTGCATGCATCTTGATGTTTAGACTTCTGGCGTTGAGCAGCATTACCCTTAGTTTCTTTTTCTTTGTGTTGTCTATGGAGGTGGGTTTGTCTTTTGAGCCTTGCCTAAAAAAGGCACTATGGGGGTGGCAAGAGCCATAGCCAGTATTCGAAAGCCCAGTTAGAAACACATCAAGCAGTACTTACTGGAAACAAAGAATTAGCTTGGCAAGAATGATAAAAAGAAGGGAGTTGCATGAATTGCTTCTGCCTGGCTACTAATAGTGCAGGTATCACCACAGCTTCACTCTTCTTGGATACAGTTGCTTCTTTGTTACTTCTCTCACCAGCAGCAAATCATTAGCACCATTCTCAAGATGAGAAGCAGGTCACAGCCTATTTGGTGATCCAGAGTGCTGTCCAAGATGATGCAGGCTTGTTGTGCCCTTTTCCTGGTAGATGCCTTGAATAGCAACTAGACCAATTGGGAACGTCAAGCACAGACACTTACTTACTGCCCAACCAGGAACGGTCAGGAATCGATGCACTCTTATTCTTCTCTCACCAGGAGCAAAATATAAGCACAAATTCCAAGCTGGCACCCATGAAGCAGTTATTAGACTTTCCTGTGATCAACAGTCTCCAGGAAATATAGTGTCCCTCTGCTCTTTCTTTCACCAGGATCAAAACAAAAGCACTAATCCCAAGATGACTACTGAGAGGCAGAATGTGAGGTCTCCAATTTCTGGTCTTGGAGTAACTGTTGCAGATTTTAAAGGTAAGGAGGAAAATGGGTTAATATCCTAAGTGCCGCAGTGTTTACTAAGCCATTAAATAGGATCATCTAAACAATCTTATATCAGAGGTCTTGCATTTATCGCATTACACGCACTTGACTGATTATGCATAGTAGATCTGTTTGAGCCTTTTTCTGTCATGTCCTCTATGTGTAGTCTGCAATGGATCCCAGATGTCTTCTCAAACACCAGAGAATCACACAAGTCATGCTACTTCAAATGGTTATTACCGTTTATAGGTTCATGGGTATGTAATAGGACAATGACCACCAGGGCCTTTATAAGCCTAACTATGCAACCCCACCTATGTGTGTCCCTATGTCCCAGGTGTTTATGGGGGGGCATGTTAGGAAGTTTCTAAAGCTTATGTGTGTGGGCAAAGGTATGTTAGTTTGGGCATTGTTACTGTCTACCTCTTTCTGTCCGAAACATAAGGGCCATACCCAGGTAACTTTTCCAGTTTCTGATCCATTGCTCATGATTAAGCTTAAATAAGGTTAAGGATAGACTCTGCTTCACATAAATGGTGAGCCTGTTCCACAGCATGGGGATCCTCTGCGATACATGGCTGTCTTGCCAATACATCCTGTTTGCCACATTCAAAATTTAAATCCTTGGACTTAGTGGTTCTGATTCCATTTTTTTGTGGATGTGCAAAATGTACATCAGAGCTAGATCCGAGGATGCCTTATATGACAGGCATAGATTGTCTGTTGGTACCTTGATGGAGACTGAGTAAAGAGATAGAGCTTTACAGTGATCCATATAGGACTATGTGCTTATACCCTGGATTCTCCTGGTAAGGAATCTTTGTGGATGTTCCAACTGTTGCATATTTTTGGTCAGATACATGCCGAAGGGTGCATTTTACTCAATGATGTGTCTGATAAGAAACAAATAAAGTGGCACTATGACTTTTTTGCACCTGGATGCCGTGCTCTTACTTGAGTGACATAGAATGATTGATTTTTCTTACTTCCTTGGCCATGTGTTGGTCAAAGGTCAGATTATGGACTACATATATTCTGTGATCCCTACTATAGGGTCGACCCTTGGGGCTGTCTTATCAATGGTGTAGTTAGTGTGTGGCCATTTTCCAAAAAGGCACTATAGTGTATTTCTTGGCATTGAGTTTTACTCCATGGTTTTGGCACTTATTTGTCTGTGTTAGACCCTCTTATAAGATGTGTGCTTTGTTGGGGAGAATCTATGATCACTCCCAGTTTGCCATCATGCACACTTGATCAGCCAAAGGACCTTGACCGTTAGCCTTTATCTCTGAGAAGTAGATGCCTAATGGGAATGGTCCCAGTATTGAGCCCTGAGGTATCTCACCAGTGGCCCATTTCTTAGTGGAGGAGATCTCACCAATCCTGACTGTGAGCCAGCTGGGAACCATACAAGTTTAGGGGTTTATGCCCAGTTCAGTGAGTTTTTCAACTATACCTGAGTGAGGTATTGTATTGAATATCTTAGCCAGGTCCAGGTAGGCAATGCACACCATTTTCTCTTCATCCATGGCCTTGGTGACCTTTTTAAAGAAGTCTACCAGGTTTGGTAGGCATAACCTTCTCTTGATAAAGCCAGACTGGGTTGGATTCAGTGTATTATGGCTGCTTATGTCTGATTTGGTCATTTCCATGTCAGTTCATTCCATGGCTTTGCATAGTAGACTGCTAAGAATAGATCTGTAGTTTCTGGGGTGAGTTGATGATCCACCCTTGTGAAGTGAGATAATTGTTGCAGTCTTCCATTCTCTTTGTACAAAGCCTGTTTTGAGGCTGTAGTTGAGAAGTGACTCAAGTCATCTTGATAGGTCATGTTTCAAGCTATTTAGGAGGCATCCTCTGATATTTTTGGGGCCCGTTGAGACTGTGTCTTTGGCTTTAGCAAGCACCACCAGGACCTGTTCTCTGCTAGTAGTCAGGAGTGTTATACTAGTAAGCATTTCATGGGGGGAGGCAAGGTGGAGTGGGAGTGAAGTTTGGGCAGAATTTGTTGGCCAGCCGATTCAGTATGTCACTGTGCTCAATGAAGCGGCACCACTGACCACCAGTTTGGCACACTGCCTTTGAGGTTAGGGACATAAGTATACAAGGCGTTGTGGTTGTCTTTAGCCTGTGAGGCTATCTTGACCTCTTAATTGGCCTTGTTCAACTTAAACTAAACAAGAAACTACGAAGACTAATTAATTGGGAGGTTTTGTCATTATGAGAGTTGCTCATCCTGATTTTAGCCACTATTTTATTGTTGTTGTATATCCTATTAAGCTTAGGATTCCACCTGTGTAGTTCATTTTTACAGTTACTTTTATTTTTTCTTCTTGTATGTACAGCAGCCTCTGCACAGCCATTTACATGGTTGTACAGGGTCTCTGTGAACCATTCCGCATGGGTTGCTGTGGACTCAGGGTTAGGAAGGGCACTGAATTTTGACAAACTATAGTTCAAGGTTCAATATGATGTAGCTTGCTTTTGAATAGTTCCTAATTGTTATAGGCTTTGCTGGAGTTATTTTTATTTCAAAGGAGACCGCTTTGTTGTCCGACCACATGAGTGAGGAGGTGATACTGGGAGATGTGCAGTGATGTCTCATATTGGTCAGTACTAGGTCCAGTATATTTGAACCTGTGGTTTGTGTGCACATTGTCTGGTCAAGGTTATTTGTGTTAATATAGTTCAAGAATGGCTGTGCCTGTGACTAAGGCAGTGTACGTTTCCCAGTCTGGAGAGGGATAGTTAGTCTCCCATGAATAAGGTATTTAGTTTATTGGTGAGTGTCTCCCGTAGGTCTAGGTATGAGCCATGAGGTTCTTGGGCATACATGGTGACCTATGGCTTTTATGGAATTTTGTTGATGGTAATTTGCACTTGGATAAACCCCAGGGCACCCTCCTGTTTAACTAGCCTAGAAGTACGCTTGTTGTTAATGTAGATCAAGACCCCTCCTCTTTTTGTCCCTGTCTGTGTGGCTAAAGGTCTAAATGTGTGGAAGGCACTGAAGTCTTGCACAACTGGAGCACTGTTGAACCATGTCTCTGATAATGGCACAGATATCTATATTCTCCAGCTTATAGGGTGTGGAGTTTCTTGTTCAGGCTGCTAGCATTGAGCAGTACCACCTTTAGGTTTCTTTGGGCTTTATTTGCTATATTGGTAGGTTCATCAACTGGCATTGCCTGAAAAGGCTCTAAGGGAGTAGATATAGTTTTAGCCAATATTCAGAAGCCGGGGGACAGGTGAAGACTATCCTTTGAAAAGTGATGTGGCTTGTTAGCCACATCCTCCCATGCTGACCTGTACTGATTGCCCTTGAAAGGACACCAGAAACTAAGCCAATTTTTGATGTTGATCATCTTTTTTTTTTTTTCTTGCTAGGCCATCATGCATGGTGAAGTTAGAATTTTGCTCCATGCAAGGCACATACCTGCCTGCAACACATATTCAGAGAGATCAATAATGTCTGTCTACATACAGTCCAGGAAGATGCGTCGCAGTTCATTAACACCCCTAGGGAGTGTGATTGTCTCATACTGGTACCTGGGGTGTAGTGACTTGCAGGTATGTGTGTAACTTGGCGGATCCTGGGTCCAGATAAGAAAATAACCTTTATTTTCACCTTGTTCGGTGTAGTGCATGGGGTATATGTGTGTCATACAATGGAGTCTCCTATGACAACAGTCCTGGGTAAAGAATTTGCTTGCCTTCTGGGCATTGCTGTTGGGGCCCTGCCGGGTGTAGACATATCTGTGGTGTTTGGTGTTGCTTCTGGTGAGTGCTTTAGAGATTGCAGAAGATGGGCATTCCTATTTATAGGCTTAGGAGGTCTTTGAGGTTTTGGAAAATTGCCACTATTGTAACTTAAATCCTATGATTAGAATTTCAGAAACTTTAGCTTAATGTCTTATTTGGGGCTGGGGCAAACACCAAGGATGGGGGAAAAAAGGGTAGCAAAGTAAAGAGAAAGGCACGGGAGCTTTAAGCAGGTAATAATAAACAAAATATAAGACTCTGTCAGCAAAACTGGAGTATAAAAGTACTGAAGCACAAATTTATTTATTTATTTAACATTTGTTGACCGGGAAAGTCCAACTAGGTTCCACAGATCCTGTTTTCAGTTGAGGCCCGGGGAGAAATGCTCCAGAAGCATGTCTTTAGGCAACAAATTCTGGGGCCGACTTCACAATATTGCCACTACTACAGTCTCACCATAGACTAAGACAGCGCACAGTGCAGAAATTTGCCAGTAACATTGTTTATATGAAAAATGCTGTAATAAATTAATAAATGAGGCTCAAATCTGACTGTAGTTCACATTTCTGCCACAGCTGTGAATGAAACTACAAGATTAAGGTGCAGCCAGGGATCAAGATACAAACGGCTATCTTTTACAAGTAATACGTTTGGAGATACAAGTGGAGTATAATGTATAAATCATGCTAAAATTTTGTAGTAATACATAATCTTCACACAACTACAAAGGAAGCTACAAAACTAAGGTCCCAAACTGAAAAAAAAATATGCAAACAGGTAACTTTTTGACCAAAAGGCCACTTTAAGTGCAACTTAAAATATTTAAACAGAATATTTAGATAGGAAATCCTTAAAGGCTGTTGTGATTAAATGGCAAGACAGGTATATTATAGTGATGCAGGCACATATTTTTCACAATGTAGATGTGGACCTTGGATTCAAAAGCCCACGTAATTCCTTTTTTAAACTATATTGTGTTCAAGAAGGGACCTTAATTTTGCATATGTTGCCTTCCACTGCTACTATGACCTAGGTCAATGCCCAGTCACCATAATTATGCTAAACTCTCTTCTACCAAGGTCACTGGTCTTCTTAGTGGAATTAATACCACTTTGTAGTTTATAACCTCTCCTAGGAAGAAGGTATGTTGCCCATCATAAGTGTCATGGGAGACAGTTTATTCGATGGCGACCATCTTGGTCAAAAAGATGTTTTAAAAAGAGATCCTGAAATATTTCTGGCACCTGCGTCCTCCTTGCTTGACACTGTCTTTATCCTATACCATCTTCCCCTATTTAAATGTGCAACTACCACTCTGCAGTGATTCCTGCTCTCTTTTTGTGGAGTCATCTTTGAACTGAGTCTGCATACCCAACTTCTCTGGAGAGGAGAGCATCTCAGCCGGGGTTGTTCATCTCCCCTGTGAGCCATACTGGTGGGCTTAGCATTGATCCCAGATGAAGGTCACCAGTGTTCCAGAGACAGAGGCCTCTGTTCTGTGTCAGGTGGTTGGTAACTGCCTATTCTGTTACATTAGAAAAAATACACACGTTCAGGTGAAACTGTAATGTAAAACTATTCAGTGTAACACTTTCTGTATCCATTGTTTCACAGTAAGATACCATTAGTTTGGAATTGTATATTAGACAAGAAATTGCAAAATTGCGCCAGTTTCTCCATGGCAGCAATATAAGGAAGAGGACAAAATATTTTGAAATAAAGTGAAGAAAATGTTAAAATATCACGCTGTTTCTTTCCCTGTGGTAGTGACCGATGGTAATTTGGAGTTCAAGAATAAAGTAACAGAAGCAGAGATGCTGAAAAAGGCAACACAACATTTTGAATCTATTGCAAAAGAAGTTATGGACACTCAGAAGACATGTGACAGTAACTTGGAGCTCAGACAAGAGTCTGCTGCTGTTCTAACAGTAAGTTTGCTTTTCATTTTTGCTTTTATTCATTCTGTTTTGTAAATAAGAATGATTTGTAGCAGATGAAGAATCCAGTATTATTATTTATGTGTTTATTTATTGAGTTTGTTGACCAAGAGATTTCACCTGGGCAGAAACCATTTTCACTAGAGGCTCAGTAAAGTAACTGCCTACAAAATATTCATTAGAACGAAACTACAAAAAAGTACTAGAAAAATAAAAATGCAGGAAGATCAGAAACTGATCTGTACATAGGATTTGGCTGTCAATTATATATCCTCATTAATGAGCTAATAATACAGTAGACTGTACACTCTGTATATTCCTTATTATTATTATTACTCATCATTGGGGTGACGACTGCCGCAGTATTGACATAGGTATCGGACTACTGCTGATATGGAATAATACTGCAGGCAGTTCCAAGCTGAGAAGGACCTTGGAGAAGGTTAACTTAACTTTTAATGGGGCCAAACACTGAATGGCTGGGTGCAGTTAAATTTGAAACACCTCAGATGTTCATTTAAGCAGTTTATAAAAAGGTTATATTTTTGTTGCCTCTTAGATGATGCGAGAAATTGTTCCATGGCTTGGCAATGATGATGGAGACATGTGACTCAAAGTGGTGGTTATTAGAGTGCTGGATGTTTGTTTGAGGTATGGCAGGATTGAAAAAGGATTTTACCATTGTTTGAGTGGTGCAGTGAGCATTTTCTGGGTTGTATATGAAGGAATGAGCTACTACAAAGGTTGAGCACAGGAACTTGTTTTCAGGTTCAAACCAATATTTAGTCACTAGACTTGAGCAGTGAATGGATGGACATAAAACATGAGACTCTGTGGTAAGTTCACTTAAGTGTATCTGAAACGGAAGTGTTTAGACTGACAAAGATTGATGAACAATGTAAAGTATTTGAGAGGAGGAAAGAAATAGGTAGGTTTGGAAGTTCTAAATGCAATGCAGGGAGACTACTTTTCAGATGAAGTTTAGACAGTCAGGAGAAATGCTGTCTGAGATACATGAGGATAATTTAGTTTCTTTAGCACTTACGGATTATTTTTTTAAAGGGTTGTCTGCTGTTAGGTGTAGATTTATTTCTGGAGGTGGACATTTATTCAATGAAGTGTAGAAATGGATGTTTATTCCCTAGGTTGGAAAAGTGGTGATCATGAGTTAAACCATATAAGTGAACTTGGGGTAGTTTATAGGTTGCTGAACTGTATTTAATAAATGTTGACAGAAGCTGAGGGAAGTCATCAGGAAATGGGATGGGTATGTCAACTTTAGTAGTTATTGTGATGTTTATGATGTTCAGAACCTTTTTGAGCTGTTAGAGTAGGCTTCTTACTGAGAAGTAAAGTAGAATATTTGCTTTTTATTATGATGGTTTTAAAAGTGTAAGATGGTTGGGGAAAGGGAGATGCCAGGTGGCCTCATGTTCCTTTATTATTTTACAAAACTAACAGTAATTCAAGGTAGTGTGTTTTTTTTAATTCATTTTGGTTCTTGTTGGTGCTAGGGTATTTAAAACGTTGAGAAATAGTAGGTCAAGTACGGTACAGACAATGTTCGGTATAAGGTCAAGGGAAGCGTCTAGTTAACGATTTTTTATTGGGATGAAGGTAATAATGGCATTGAAGCTGCGGTATTTTTGGCTGCATGTATACTTGTGGTATTATCGGCTATTGGAGTTTCTGTGATGAGCAGTCCACTCTTGAATGATTATCGAATGTGTCTGAGTGAATCCCGCTGGCAAGGAAATTGTCAGGGTTGGGTACAGTGATCTATTACAGGACACTGTATTTTCCTGAAGCATCGTCAGCCGCCTCGCAGTTAGATGTTGCACGTTCGATGATCAGTTAGAGCGTCTTCTGTGTGTCGACATGCGTGAATGGGCGTTCCTTCGTTGAAGGTTGTGCGTTAGGCCTGGCAAGCCAGCAAGTAAAAATCTACTGCCAATCATTTGCGGACCGGAGTTCCGCTGTGGCGACCCCTAACTGGGAAAAGCCGAAAGACAGTTTATTATCAGTCCTAGTGGTAATTTGTATAATTTTTTGAGAAGCTGAGGAAATGGCTTTGTGAATAGGTATAGGTATGACATACCTCATGCTAGTCAATGTTGAAGTCACTAAGAAGTATCAGTTTATTTATTATTTCTGCAGATTATCCAGTGCGTACCCTCTATACCACTCTGCCAAGAAGTATCAGTTTATTATTTGGGCAGATTATCCAGGGGGTACCCTCTACACCACTCTGCCAAGAAGCAGATTATCCAGGGGGTACCCTCTACACCACTCTGCCAAGAAGCATCAGTTTATTTATTATTTCTGCAGATTATCCAGGAGGTACCCCCTACACCACTCTGCCAAGAACCATCAGTTTGTTTATTTTGCAGATTATCCAGGAGGTACCCTCTACACACCACTCTGCCAAGAACTACTAGTTTATTGTTTCTGCAGATTATCTAGCGGGTACCCACTACAGCACTCTGTCAAGAAGCATCAGTTTATTTATTATTTTGAAGATTATCCAGGGGCACCCTTTACACTACTCTGCTAAAGAAGCATCAGTTTATGTTGTTTTGCAGATTATCAAGGCAGTGCCCTCTACACCATTCTGCCAAAAAGTATCACTTTATTTGTTTCTTCTGCAGATTAGCCAAGAGGTACCCTCTACACCACTCTGCTACCATCAACTCCTCACACTCTTAGGTCAGCCCCCATAAAAGCCCTCACCATTTGTGGAGTTTACTATGCAAGTATGGAACAGAAGTAGCTTTACTGGGCCTTTCTTCGTATCATAAACACACAAGGACTGTTTATATTTACAAAACAATATACATGTTTTTAGGAGGTGGGAGAAAATGGGAGGACCTGAACAAAACTTGTACCAGCTTGGGGAAGACATGTAGACTCGACACAGAGATAATTCCAGCTGACGACTGAACCAGAGAATGTCTTGCTTTGAGGTGATAATGCTACAAACTGCACCAATGTACCATTCCATTAAAAGAACTAAGACAGACATAATCGGGTTCTATTCATGTGTGTTTTTCAGTGTATAAATATAGAGATGTTCTTTTTTTTCCTTTCCAGTGGTTGATTTGTTAATCATGGTTGATTATGAAAAATAACAGTCTAAAGTGTGGAAAATGACAGGCTTAATTCTGAGTTATCATTTTAAATTTTTATTCATTCTGTGAGGATTTTCTGAAATACAACATGTACAAAAGAACTTGCATTATATATGTCCGTATGTCAAAGAGTTTAAATATCGAATGGGAGGTGATCAAACACAACTGGTCAATAACTAGCTGATAAAAATATATGCACAAAAAAGTAAGACGTTTTTTTTTTTTTGTGGGGCAAAACCCCCTGCACTCCCACATCCTTTGCTGATTTTATATACCAACTGTAAGACTGCACTACAGTGGGGAAAGGGCAAATTCCCCAATCCCCACTGTACCACAATCTTGCACAAAAAAGCCAGTAAATACAATAAACTGATTTTCAATCACCAGCTTCAGTTTTTTTCTTGTTATCAAAATTAACTTTTTTCCTGGTTGATAAAGTGAACTTTTGACCACTTGACAGCAGTGCGTGTGCGTGCGCATGCATGTTTGTGTCTGTGTGTGCATGTATGTGTATGTCCAAAATAACGTGAATTCCAAACGGAAAATAATATAATAACCATAAAATAAAAAAAAACAGCCACCAAGGAGAAAACTGGTAGTCTTGATCGGTGTAAAATATTTTTAATACAACACTAAAACATGAATAAATGACTAAGCGCTTTCACCAGATATCCGCACTGGCTTCTTCGTGATGCTAATAATAAAATTGGTGCTTTGGAAACCGAGTGGCAACTCAGGCTTAATGCCTTGAAGCTTCCTGGTTTGAATGATGGGGTCTCTTTAATGCCCATCTTAAAGTTAAAAGCAAGCCAGGTTTAAGCATGCAAAATGTGAGAAGAACAACATTATGATTCCTCAACATTTAAATATTATAGGGTAGGACTTTAGAAATAAAGAATGCTTCTATTACGTCTTGCTAATTTGCATAGGTTTAGATTATTATCAAGTTGTACTAAGATTTTTTCTTCCTGTTTTTATATCTGTATATTTTGAATTGTTTATTATTTATTATTAATATATGTATTTTTTTCTTGTAGGTGAGATATATTATGGTTTTTAAAGTGATTTGTGTGATTAACTCGCAACTAGCGTTGATGTATGAGTTTTTTAGATTGGTTGGTTTAAATAATTAATTTAATTAATTAATCACATAACTTATTATTTAAGCGAAGTGTTTGAAACATTCAAATGACTCTGAAGAAGCCAGTGCGGATATCTGGTGAAAGCGCTTAGTCATTTATTCATGTTTTAGTGTTGTATTAAAAATATTTTACACCAACCAAGACTACCGGTTTTCTCCTTGGTGGCTGTTTTTTTTATTTTATGGTTATGTATGTGTATGTGTGTATCTGTGTGTGTCTGTACACGTATTTTTCCCTCTGGTAACTCGAGTAATACACACTACACAGGTACTTTTTTGTCATTGCAGAAGTGCTTTCCTCCTCATGCTTAAACGATAAAGACTAAACTGTTAGATAAAGCATGATTCACTGAAATGTGATAAAACTAAGACCTAACTCCAATAATCATGGTGAAAATATCACAAATTAGATATAGGTTATGTACTAGTCTCCCAAGCCCCTTGCTTGTTTGACAGTGGTCGCCACATTGCCTTAATTTAGTCTAATAGCTTAGGGAATATTACATTTTGTTATTGGCCCAATGGGATACCTTGCAGTTTAAACTTTTCCTTTCTCTCAGTGATGTTGTCCATTTTTTACTGGGTTTCTTTGATGAAAGTTTATTTGAAAATATTTTGAAGTGCATCTTCCAGCTTTGTTAAAATAGTTTCAAACTGTTTAACTTCAGGATAGCGCTATACTGTCTTTGTCATTACTATATGTACAGCTGCAGCTGAGGTTAGGTGAGGAAAGGACTTGGCTGAAGATTAAAATTTAAGTATTTGGGACTTGTTAAAGTGTGAAATCTGTGTTTGGCAGAGAAAACATTTCATATCTTTGGAAGCCGCATTAGCAGCTTCCATTTTTGCCATGCTTAGCAGCTGGTTAGTGGGCATGTCACTTGCGCCATCATCCTTACTGTCTCTGCTCTCCATGGATCACTGATTTTTGTCTGACATTTCAGTACTCCACAGCAGTAATAAAGGTGCAATTTAATAACTTATGAAAGCAGGGCTGCTGCCTGCTTGCTTGCCACACACAGGCAGTGTGACAAGGGTATAATGCAGGGCACACTGTTTTTTTTTCAGGTCAGCCACGCCATTGGGTTCTCTTGTCATGCTATCCCCCCCCCCCGATTTGGTATATTCAGTGTTTTGGGGGGGGGGTTCAGTATTATTTATTTCCTGTCCTGTTATCTAAATGATACTAACGAAGTACACTTGTGTTATTGCAAATAAGATTTTGCACAAAGACTGAAGTCTTCTTTGAAGGTGCAACAGTTAAACCGTTTGCGTTTCAAAAGTGATATCTTAATGATGTTTGTTAGAAAAGTCATTAGATTGAGGAAGAGTTTAATTTATGCTAGAGCTTCCATAATTTCAGCTCCAACGCTTGTCAGTTTGAAGCTGTCGAGTGTATTGGATCTCTAAACACTGCCCCAACAACTTTCCATTTTATTAGTACAACCACACATTCTTGATAATTTGTTTCATGACCGTTAATGCCCCTTGGGGTTTTCCACTCACATGAGCTGGATTTGTACTCTTTCTTAAGGTTACAGGAAACTAACAGCATTATTATTTATTCACCATTGGTTGCAGTGCAGTCTCGTGTTCTTTGCTGCTAGAAATGAGAAGACAACCACTTCAGAGCAGCAGTAGTTTATTAGGCTCTTTTGCTTCATGTACAGAGAAAAAGTAGTAACTTAATGCTCCCTGTGGTAGTGCAGAGTTCCAACAGGGTTATAGTTACTCTTACTACAGGCAGTGCAATAACTTAATGCTTCCTGTGGCAGTGCAGAGTTCCAACAAGGTTATAGTTACTCTTACTACAGGCAGTGCAGTAATGTAATGCTCCCTGTGGCAGTGCAGAGTTCCAACAGGGTTATAGTTACTCTTACTACAGGCAGTGCAGTAACTTAATGCTCCCTGTGGCAGTGCAGAGTTCCAACAGGGTTATAGTTACTCTTAATACAGGCAGTGCAGTAACTTTATGCTCCCTGTGGCAGTGCAGAGTTCCAGCAGGGTTATCGTCTGACTACAGGCAGCATAGTAACGTAATGGTCCCTGTGGCAGTGCAGAGTTCTGGAGTGTTGTATTTACTCTGTCTACAGGCAACACAGTAACTTAATGTTCTAGGCTTTTGGCTCATGCCTGCATTCTCTCACCTTCTTTGCTAAAGAATTGTGGACAAAGCCAAAAATAAAGAGGGGCAGTAGCCTAACATTGTAGGGTATTTTTAAATATTAGTCTAATTGCTTAAGAATAAAAGTAAAAACATCTTAAATGGAAATGCCTACTGTTTTAGAGCTTTCATCTTTCATTATGTAAGACTTCTTCAGAAAACATAAAAGCCGATCCTGGAGCTCTTTTGAATAGAGAAGTTAAACATGTCATCAACAAAATCAGGCAGTTAAATCACAACCAGTAAAAAATTACAACAAGATCAAAGGTAAGTACTTCTGGTGTAGTTATTAAATCCCAATAAAACTGAGATAGAAGGGATGTAGTGTAAGAGTTTCACAGCTTTCAGTATCAGGGAGACGTGGTAGAAGAGAAGGGATGTCTGATGAGGAAGTCAAAGATATAAATGGTGACACTGTAGCCAAGGGGTTGTAGCCAACTGTCACTGCATCAGAAATAGTAATCAACAGAAGAATGCCAAAGAAGCTGAAAAGTAAGATGCACAAAATAGTGGTATGACTGGTACTTTTATTTGGTATAGAAAACTGGGAAGTGAAGGCAAAGTATCTGAGGAAGCTAGAAGTGATGCAGATGAAATGCCTGAGATGGATGGTAGGATGTACACAGTGGAACAGATAAAGAAATAATTATATCAGAGCAGAAGCCACAGTAGCTCCAGCTGCAAAGAAGATCAAAGAGGAAAGATTATGGTAGTCCAGGGACAATCACAGAGAAATAAGATGTGGGAGAGATGGGAATAAGGCAAGATGAAATGAGGACATCCAACAAAGAGATGAATGAAGACCTGTAATAGTGAGTCATACCTGTTGAAGGTAGGAGAGTACAGTAGCATGGAATCAAGAGTGGTAGTGACAGTTTGTGACAATTAGGTTGATGGATGATGATGATGATCAAATACAAAACAATACACTAAAAGCTCTACTTGCTTTATTAATATGTCATCTAAAAAAAATCAGTCACTGCTTTTCATTGACCAAAGATATTTCTTAAGCACCCATTTTTTATTGGGATACCCATTTGTGTCAGGAAAATTCCAAACATTTAATGCCACCATAATTGTCTGCATTCAACCTGTGTATAGCTGTAACCCCTCAGAAATATGAATGAATCTTTTCAGTTGCACAAAATAATTTTTTTTTACTTTTCGGAATCACAACTATGCTTAAATAATGCATTATTAGCATTTCTTTTTTATAGCTAATGCTTGTTCATAAATTATGTGTAGAAGTTTCCTTGTTTTCTTCCCAGCATAGAAATTGTCACATGAACTGCCTCTAGCTAAGTACATCACATTCTTAGACTTAGACAGGAAAAAAACAGTAATGTTAAATATGGTCTCAACATCAACCATTTCAAAAAATGTGTAAGTGTAAGTAATCCTATGTTGTTTGCAGTCTAAACATAGGAAATGCCCTTTCTGTAGATTACAGAAGTCCATTTTCCCCCAAATGATTTTCCAGTAGCAATTTTAGGATAGACCACATTAATAAACCTGGGTCCTCCACCAAGTATGCTTGTCACTTCAGTGTTATCCCGTAGAATCTTCCTGTTAAAGGATACCTCTCATGATATCTAGGGATTCATCTGTGAGTTAGATTAAATCCGATATTTATGATCTTGGAACTTGCCAAGGTTTTTTATTTATTTATTGTGGACAGGGTTAGTCCCACTATGCTAGCGGCATCTGTTTAGGGTAGACTCAATGTGGTATTTATACTACCAGGGGAAATTTGGCCAGTACACTGGGGAACTTCCCGTATTCTTCATTCTTGTGAGTTGGACCCATTTTGGAGGAGCACTTCCTGTTTCTATTCCATGTTCAGAGGCCGCCTAGAGAAACAGGAAGGCAGATAGAGAGAGAGACGATGATGGAGTAGTGAAAGAAATGAAGAAAAGAAATGATTATATCAGAGCAGAAGCCAAAGTAGCTCCAGCTGCATAGAAGATCAAAGAGAAAAGATTATGGTAGTCCAGGGACAATCACAGAGAAATAAGATGTGGGAGAGATGGGAATAAGGCAAGATGAAATGAGGACATCCAACAAAGAGATGAATGGTTTGCATGAATGAAGACCTGTAATAGTGAGTCATACCTGTTGAAGGTAGGAGAGTACAGTAGCATGGAACAATAGGGAAAAAGCAAAAGAAAGGGAAGAAATTTAATAGAGAATACATTTTTGATGTAGAAATAGAAGAAAAATGAGACGAGAAAAAATAAGACTTTGAAAGCAAGTATGAAGACTGTAGAATGTGTGGAGGATTCTGAGGAAATGTTTCAAAGAAACCTGCTTGATGGAAATGAATCAGCAAATGATGGATGTATAATTACAGCCCTCCAGTCGGGAGGGTTGCGGTATGGTTTACGTAAAGAAATGGTGGTGCAGAGTGAGCCAGAAAATGAAGGACATATTTCCTGGGGGGAGATTATGGAGAAAATACAAAAGGTGGATGACGAGACAATCCTGAAGAATAGCAGTGAGATGGAAAAGAAAACCTATGCAGAGAAAGTAAAAGAAGGCAAAAGTGGAGTATTATAAAACAAGGCAGAAGAAAATGAAAAACAGAAGTATATGGTAATGATTCAAAGTAAAGAAGACAAAGAAATGGACAGGTATGAAGTGTGGGACAATTTAATAGCTCCTTTGGGTATAAAAGCACATGAGGTTAGAGCATTTATTTTTATTAACAGAGACATTTTATGACATTATATTTGAGACTGTTTTTCAATGTCAAATTTTCTTGGAGAATATGAAAAAAGACTAACCCATGGAATCTTTATGTGATAAAAGTGTTTAACAGGGAAACAAAAAGATTTATGTACAATTTTGAACAAAGGAAAAACACGGACTTTGAAAGGACAGTTGAAAGTTAAATGTAAAGAAGTACTGATCATTGCAAAAGTTTATGACAGAAGGGTTTTTTTAGACTGGGGATGGGATTGTAATATTGTTTTAAAAATAGAAAGAGAAATTTATACATATCCCAAGCATGATAAATGTGGAGGGGAATAGGGGGGGGTTGTAAAATACTGGGGTCAACCCAAAACATGTTTCTTTTGTGGGAAAGGACATTTGATAAGTAAGTATTTGTGGAGAAATGGAACATGATGCAAAAACATGCCAACTGAAATGTTATAAATGTAACAAAATTAGACATTTATGGGTGGATTGCAGAAATGAAAACAACAGGGAAAAGAAAGGGAAGAAATTTAATAGAGAATAAATGTTTGATGTAGAAACAGAAGAAAAATGAGACGAGAAAAAATAAAGCGGACATAAGAGAAGGTTCTGAAATAAGTGATGAAGAGGACAAAGTGGGAAGTAGTAAAAGGGGGAAATAATTCTATTGGTAAAAGGGTAAAAGACAGAAAAAGAAAATTTAAAGGGATAAGTACAAAAGAAAAAAAAAGGAAATATATGGAAATGAATATACACACCTAAAGACTGGGGACTGGTATAATGGTTAAGGTGTTTGCTCACAGACATAAGGTACAGTGTTTGATTTTCACCTTTGGAAAGGAAATTGGTTAGGCTTAGAATGACCTGTTAAGAAAGCTAGCCTAGTAATAAGCTACAAACTTATCAAACCATGAATCTAAGGAAAATGGGGGGAAAAAGCTAGAGTATATTCTGTAAATGTGAATAGTATTAAGAATATACATGTGATGTGGATGCAATTATATTAGAAGACACAAGATTTTAGCAAATGAAGAAAGATTCTGGAATTGCTGTATTCGGTAGAAATACAGTAAAGATATTAGATGTAACGTTAACAAAAAGGGGAAGATTAACCAATGTAGATTTAAAATGGAAAGAACAAGTATATACAATTATAATATTATATGTTTATACTAACTGTAAGGAAAGGGAAAGCTTATTTCATCAGATTTTAGACCATGTAGTGATAAATATGAATATTATAATAAGAGAAGACTTTAATTGTGATTTAAGAGGGAATTGTAAAAAGAAAGGAAAGATGTAAGAAAAATTTTAGAAGTTATAAGATGTGGCAAGTTAAAACTTTGGGACAAAAATTCATGACTTACAAAAGCGGTATGCATAGAACTGAAATAAATTTTTCATAATATCAGAAGGTTTAGTTATGGCAGAAGGGGGGTAGTTAAAACAGGATACATTTTTCATAATATCAGAAGGTTTAGTTATAGCAGAAGGGGAGGTAGTTAAAACAGGATACATTTTTCATAATATCAGAAGGTTTAGTTATAGCAGAAGGGGAGGTAGTTAAAACAGGATTTTCTGATCATCTTGCAATATGGCTAGAAAAAAAAGAAAACAAGGAATAAATAAAAATAAGCAAAAGAATAAAAAGGATAAATGAGAAAGCATAGCATGAAGAAGGAAAGAGATTTTCAGTACAGTTATGGAAAGATCATATTACAATGAGAACATTTTATAAAAATTGGTTGGAATGGTGGATGTTTAAGGACAAATATAAAAAAAATGTTTTACATTGGAAATATGTGGAAAAGTAGAAAAAGAAAAATATAAAAGAACATTTAATGATGCATATGAAGATTTAGAACATAATGCAGTACTTTGACAAAGAAATAATTGTATGAAAGAAATCAAGAAAAATACAAGAATTGTTGTATAAGCAAAGATATTTTTACAAGGAAAAAGAAGTATCATGTTTCTTAAAAATATTAGTAAAGGAAGATGGTATTGTAATGAGAGAAATAAAAAATGTAAAGGGTGAAACAGAAAGAACTCATGACAAGATTATGAATAGTGCAGCACAATATGCATAAGAAAGGTTTAAAGAAAAAAAGATAGTGAAAAACTATGGAAAGTAAAAAAAAAGTTAACAGAAAAAAGAGAATAAAGAGTTGGAAAAGGATATTTCTTTAAATGAGCTAAATAAAGTATTAGAAGTAAATATAGGTTTGGCTGCAGGCCTAGATGAAATAGGGTGTGAAATGTATAAAAATGAAAGGGACTGGCAAAAATTATTTTTTGTAAAGATTTTGAATGAATGGTTAAATGAAGATTTTATGTATAAAGAATTATATAGTGGAATACTTATATTCATATAGAGGAAGGAAGATAGAAGATAATTAAAAAACTGGAGGTCAGTAGTAATGAATAATAATGATTATAAGATCTTTATGAAATTAATGCAAATGAGATCTGAAACCAAAATGGAAAATATGGAAGATAGCATATATAGTATAAAGGAGAAGGGTTGCCACGAATTATTAAAGATAGTCAGAGAAATTTTGGGTGATATTATGAACAGAAAAGAAGAAGCAGAAATCATGATAGGATACCTTTAATAAGACATTCAACGCAATTAGACATGCAATCTTACTGGTAATAATGAAAGAACATAACTGAGAAAGTTATGAAATTATGTATGTCATCTTATAGTAATAATAAAGTAAAAATACTTGTAAATGGTTGGCTAAGCAAAGACATACATATGAAGGGTGGTATAAGAAAGGGATGTCCAATGATTTGTGTACTCTTGGCATTAGTTATGAATGTTACAGTATGTGAAATAAATTACAAAGTGAAGGAGGCAGGGTATATAACACTTGAAGGGTTAAGAATTCCAGTTATGTTAACATATGCAGATGACATTATAATTGCAAAAATCTAAATTTGGATAAAAAGTAATAATTTGCACAAATGAGTGTCTATAGATGATAGGGATGGCTTTAAATAAAGAGGAAATTAAAGGTTAAGGTGATGCAGTAAAGATTGGAGGTATATATTTAACAATGGATGAAATATCTGTGTTTGGTATAAAATCTGGGAATAAAGATGTTAAGGAGATGTTAGAATTTAGTAGAAGAAATAAAGCAAATGCGTCTTTTCTGGAGAACATATAAGTTATCATTCAGAAAAAAGGCTTATTAGATAAATTCAGTCCTGATGGGAAAAATAGCACACTTGGCAAATTCATGTTGCCAACAGTATTTGAAAAGGAATTATTGCAGATATTTTTCATTTATATGTGGTTCTATATTAAATCCAGCAAAAAGATGAATATTGTATGTAAATAAGAAAGAAGGAGGTTTAAGATTAATTAGCCCAGTGGTATACACTGCTTCATTAAATTTGTACAAAGTGTTAAAGTGGCTAAATGAAAAGGGTGAGAGTTTAGTAGTAAAACTGTATAAATATAAGTATGATTAGTAGTAAAACTGTATAAATATAAGTATGATTTAGTAGTAAAACTGTATAAATATAAGTATGATTAGTATTAAAACTGTATAAATATAAGTATGATTTAGTAGTAAAACTGTATAAATATAAGAATGATTACTAGTAAAACTGTATAAATATAAGTATGATAAATTTGGGGGTATGATAAAAGAGAGTAAAAGAGAAAAAAAGTGTATAAATGAAGATATAAAATGTTACCAAGAAAACATATTTTTCTGGAGAGTAACAACTGATGGTATAGAAGATGATATAAAAGTATGGTATAAGTGTGTAATGATAAAACATTACTACATCAAACCATAGGAAATCTAACAGATGAAAAATTAAAGCTACAAAAATAAGAAAAGAGTTTAATCAGAAAGTAGAATGTCAAGATTTTTATGTGGAGACTGGTAACAGGTAAATTGCCAGTAAAAGGAAATATGTTATATAAAAAGAAAAGTGATTGAATATGTTTAAATTGGCAAAAAGAAGAAGCAACAGAACACGTGTTTTCGAAATGTAAATAAGTAAAACAGTTATGGGGAAACTATGTAAAGAAGATTTTTTGAAGATGTAAAAGACGTATATAAAATAAGCATGTATATGATTGCATATGGATATTATAAGAATAGAAGAAAAAATAGGTTAAAAGAATTATGTTATATGGGTCATATGGAATGAAAGAATAAATGAAATTATGTTTAATGGTAAATGAATTTTAGCAACAATATTAGGTAAAATCAGATGGTTATGGAAAAAAAGAGTGGGTCTAATAGGGATGAAAATGTAGCATAATTGTAAAGGAAATTATGAATATGTGTAAACAGATTTGTATATTTGTACATAAGTAAACATTTGTAAGTATGCAAATATTTTGTAAATGAGTTATTTTTGCATATAAATAAAGGACCCCTACTCTTTTCGATAGGTGCCGCAGGATATTTTACATATACCTGAGCTCCCACCAAATCAAGCAGATGGGACATAGGTTTAATATCTCATCCAAAGAATGATGCACACAGCAGTGCCTAGTATTTCCCTATGAAAATGTCCTCAGGGATTCCATTTTCTGATGTATCCTTTTTCTCAATGTGTCAAACAGTATAGTCTACAGTAGAACAAGAGATCTGAATCTATTGATAAATAAAACTAAATGAAGATATTGGTTTATCACCTAGTGCTTCCCATGATTTGGAATAGACTCTACTTGCATGTCAAGCAGTGTGATTCCCTGCCTGCCTTCAATAAAGGTCCTACAAACCTTGCCCTCGTTGAAAAGGTTGGTAGAGCCTGAGGGTGGTTATTGGCAAGGCACACTTCCTTTGGCCTAATAGCCTTGTACTGCCTATGATTCCCAAGTTCTGTCAGCATCTACTTTTCCTTTGCATGTAAGTAAAAAAAAAAAAAGAAAATCTTATAGTTGCACACTCCTTTAACCAGCTCTTTAATATTGTGCACACATGGTACTTTCAAATGTCTGAAAAGTACTGCAAAGAGTTGGGTTAAATTTACTTTTTTATTCACTTCACCAAGGTTCGTAGGTGTTTACTAGGCTAACAACTACAAGGGCCTTTTTAAGCCTAGCTATGCATCCCAACTCTGTAACAAGTTCTTGCACCCTTGATAAGTGTAAGCAGGGACTTGAGAGGTGTAACATTTGCAAGCTAGGGTCTGGGAGACTAACCATTTACAGGCTGCATGTGTCCATTAAAGACATAGGTGCCAAACAAGGGATGAATTTCCTGTTTTCCATCCAACTATCCAAGTTGCACTTGAATTGGGTTAGGGAACTCTGCTTCACATGGATGGGGAGCCTGTTCCATAGATGGTGTAGGCTCTGGGATACATACCTGTCTCTCCAGCAGGTCCTATTTATATCACAGGCAAGGTTTCAGTCTTTAGAATGGGTAATTCTATTGCTGTTTGTTTTGTGGATAAGCAGGAGGTCCATCAGAGTGGGGTCTGACAATGCCAGCTACATTATTGAGGGCTCTTGGAAGCACCTCATTTGGTCCCTGTGCTTTATTCTCTGAACACCAACCCCTCTCTGTCCTTGTGCCTGATCAGTGTTCTTCACATTCTGTCCTGCCTTCCTGCCAGCATGACCCCCTTTCTTTGCTTTCTTTTGTGAAGACTGGATTCATTTATTCATCCAGTACCTCTACCTTTTCTCAGACTTCTGTTATCTTCCTTCAGTCCATTCAGCTCTATCTGTTCTTTCTACCTTATAGATAAAAAGTCCTTGTTTTTTTTTTCTCAAGCAACTTCTGCTTTCTACCCTTTGTGTGCATCAACCCCTGCTTTCTACCCTTTGTGTGCATCAACCCCTGCTTTCTACCCTTTGTGTGCATCAACCCCTGCTTTCTACCCTTTGTGTGCATCAACCCCTGCTTTTTACCCTTTGTGTGCATCAACCCCTGCTTTCTACCCTTTGTGTGCATCAATCCCTGTTTCTACCCTTTATGTGCATCAATCCCTGCTTTCTACCCTTTATACCCTTTATGTGCATCAATCCCTGTTTCTACCCTTTATGTGCATCTGAGCTTAACCGCTTCTTTAACACAAGCAGCTTTACAAATGCATTTCCAGCATAAGCATTTGTACAAATCAGTTGATAGTCAAAGAACATGCAGTTCTTTACTAAATTCCAGCTAGCTGTGCTGGCATATGTTACACATCCACTGCCTCTCCTGGCATAGATGCCAGTACCTCCTATCATCACACAGGTAATACATCTGAGAATGCTACACCCAACCCCATTTCCTTGCATCTCTTTGCCTCCATCTTGACCATACGTCCTCATACCGCAGCTATCTCTTGATAGGTTATTGGTTCCAGCATGCATCCACCCCCCCTTAATACTCACTTTGGTTACTTCCTTCCATGTTTTCTCTGTCTAAGCCCAGAAACCACCTTTTCTGATATCTGGTCTCCTCTTTTTCATTTACCTAGACTTATAATCCTTGTTGTGACTCAGTCACAAAATCCCTCTTGTCTTCACCTACAGTGTTTCTACTTTCCTTTGTTTCTTGTCATATGCCAGCTCCCTTCTTTATGTAACCTTTCCGCATGCATCACTCTGTCTTTTTCACTGCCAGTGCTAGTTGCCTCCTTCCCTGTGATCTATATAGGTTCTTCCTTAGTCATTCGGTGGCTTTCCTACAAAGCCTTTCAGTGTTTCTCTTTTGCTCTGTTATTACAGCTGGCTAAGTGTTCATTACTGTCCTCCACTTCCCTCCAGCATTTGCTAAGTGTCGGTTCCTGCCTGGGCATCTCTGACTCTGCTTCCCCCTTATCACTTTTCTTTGCATCTATTATTCCACCTTCCCTTTCTCTTTGTCATTCCTTTCATGGCTGCATCTTCCACTTTCTTTTTTTTCAAAACAGGTTTATTGTTTTAACATACAAGAGAAATATCATAACAATTTTATACAAGTAATTAAAAATAGATATGATTGTAACATTCAACAAAACAACTAAAGTATTTACAAAGACATCCACTACAATCAGATCAATTAATTAAACTAAAATACCATGCTATTGAAATTAGGATTTTTTTAACAAATTTTGTAAATTATCCCATACAATATAATAAGATGTTTTTCTAGTTGTTCTTGACCTAATTGTGTTTATTTCCATATGGCACACTATATTCATAACATTTTTAAATTCATTGAACGAAGGAGGTGTATCTGAAATCCAATTTCTGGTTATTATTTTCCTAGCCACTGCTAGAATAGACCATAACAAGGGAAGCTTAACCTTTTAACACTTTGAGGTACAGGTGTGTTGAATAATATAAGAGATTTAGAAATAATGAAATTATCTGTAAAAGAGCCTGCAAAATTCATTAACTGACTTCCAGTATTCTTTCAATTTTATACAGTCATAAAACATATGAGCCCAGTCAGCATTAATTTCTACATTACATCTCTTACATAGATTATCTTTATTATTTATTTTATTCATCATCAAAGGTGTATAAAAAGATCTATGTAAAATTTCCATGTATAAAGTCTCCAGACAATGGAAGACATAGTTCTATAGGCAGATTCCAATATATATTGTTTATCTTGTTGATTTGGTGGGTCCCCATTGATAGAAGTGAAATAATTCCAGTATGTATCTACACTGTAAAAGTTTCTTGTCTGATAATTTTATGTATGTATGAAAGTTTACCTTTATCAGAAACTTTATGTTGTAAATTTAATATCAAGTAATCAATCAGTGTTGGAATAGATTCTTTAACTGTTATAGACATTAGATCTATTCTGTCAATGAGATGTTGTCTAAAGGTCTGAACCTCTAACCAGCAAGTTTCTCTTAGATCAAATTCTTGTTTTAAGAAATCTAGATTTTTAACTTTATTATCAGATATCAACTGATACCAGTACTTTAGATCATTATCTATAGCTAAATGAGTTCCTTCAGAAGTAGATGACAAAAGCATACCCTGAGTATACATTATAGGGAATATAATAAAATTCCATTCCCTATACTTAGGGTGCATGATTATAAAGTTACGATAGCTAATAATAATATTTAATGGGTAACAAACCATATGTTTAGGTGTAATAGGTGAAGTACAAAATTCCTTTAGTAACCATAACATGGAGTTATTTACAATCATATTTTTATGTGTTAAGGAGATTTTCATGAAGTGCATACTAATTAGCTCCCAATAATCTTTCCATTTTGCGACATATGACTGATCTATTAATAAAGTAATAACTTTTACAATAGAAGAGATAGTATATAAATTAAAGTCTGGAAAAGAAATACCCCTTGAGACCAGCTATTAGTATGTTTCATTAATGCAATCCTAGGTCTATTAGGTGCCCATAGGAAATTTAACATTAGTGTATTCAGTTTCTTGATAATTATTTTTGTAGGTGGAAGTATTATTGATTGTATTAAGTATAAAATCTTGGGGAATATTATCATTTTAATAATTGTAAGTCTCTCCTCCATAGTAAAAACATATTATTCCAGGTATTAAAAGATTTTGTATATTAAGAAAACAGGTATTATAATTATTATATATAATAGATTTAATATCTTTAGATAGTATTATACCTAAATAAGTTATCTGACCTGAATTGGGTACATATTTAGTAAAATCACTAATGAGAATATTTTTTCATGTATATATAGGTAGTATTTTAGTTTTTTCTTCATTGAATATTAAACCAGAAATACTTTTAAAATTCATCATTTTATCAAATAGAGACTGCATAGAAGAATTAGATCCTGCTGATGTAATTAGAACATCATCTGCAAAAAGTTGAATTTTGGATATTGTATTTTCATCTATTTCAAAACCCTCTATGTCAGTACTGTTTCTGATCAAATTAGCCCAAGGCTCCATTACTAAAGTGAATAATAGTGATGAAAGTGGACATCCTTGTTTTGTACCTTTAAGAATGGGTATTTTTTGTGAAACATATGTTCCTACCTTAATATAAGCCAACGTTCCTTTGTATAAATGCTCAATTAGATTTACAAATGCATCTGAGAAGTTTGTGCACTTCAGTAAGGTAAACAGATAGTCCCAACTTACTGAATCAAATGCTGAACTTATATCAAGACTAATAAGTGTTAAATCTTTCTTTTTCCTATTTGCAAAATCAATTAATGTTAAAGTTCTTCTTATATTATCAAAAGTATTTCTATTTACAATGAAGCCTGTCTGATCTATATCTATAATGCCGGGAATGATTGTCTTCAATCTATCAGCAAAAATACAAACATTTTATAATCAACATTAAGTAATGAGATGGGCCGATATGAAGTACATCTAGTTGGATCTTTATTAGGTTTTAAAATTGGCGAAATAAATGTATATTGCCAAGATGGGGGGGTTATTAACTCAGTTTGGGCCAAAATAAAAACCTTATGTATTAATGAATATGTACTTTTAGAAAGGATTTTATATATCTCTGGTATAATACCATCATTACCCGGTGCTTTGTTTGATTTAAGCTTATTTATTTGTGTAATAACCTCTGTATATGAAATACTTTTGTCCAATAGTTTAATCTGTTGTTTATTAAGCTTTTTATTCATGTTTGTGGTTATAAACTCCTTTATTTTATCTTTAGGTTCCATGTTAATGTTATTATTGTTAATATTGTGAAAGTGATTTCTGAATTCATCTAGTATTTCTGGTAGACTAGAAACATTCTTCTTTTTCCTTAGAGAAAAGATTTCTTTGATATGGTTTTGTTTATTCAACCTTTTTGTTTTATTTTTAAGTCTATGTAAGTATTTGGGGCTTATTGAGTAAGACAAAACTTGTATTTCTCTAGAGTTATTTTAACTTTATGAGTTAAAATTTCTTTGTATTTCTCATTTAGTTTGTTTATTTCTTCAATGACTTTCTTATCCATAGTATTTTCTTTATTATTATGTTTATAAGAGTCTAATTTACTTTGAATATCTAACAATTCCTTATCCCAAGATTTCCTTTTATTATTATACCATCTTATACTTTGTCCATATAGATATGATTTTAAGGCATCCCAAACATAGACAATGGAGACTTCAGGAGTATTATTTATGTCTAGAAAATGTTGTACTTCTGAAAGTATATATTCTTTATAGTCTTTTAGTTGAGTTAAGTATGCTGGTATCCTTTTGATCTGAACATTATGAGTATTTTTTATCATGAATTCAAAAACAATTGAATTATGATCAGATATAGGACATGAAATGATTTTGGAATTAATTAAATCTGTTACCATCTGGTTAGAAATAAAGACCCTATCTATTTTTGAATAAGTTTTGTATCTGTTAGAAAAAAGGTGCATGGTAATGATTTTGAATCTATCTGACTATTAATATCATTCAAATGATAAGAATTAGCAAAATCATTTAAATGTTTTGCATTAGATGTAATTCTTCTTTTTCCTATAGTGGTAGTATCACTTTCATGTAGTATACAATTAAAGTCACCAGCTAAAATAATATCTCCTATAGAGAATGATATGATCTTATCAAGATGATGTTTCACTGTATTAATACCAATTCCAGGTATCCAATATACATTAATTAAAGTGTAAGTCTTCCCATTAATTTGTATTGTAACCATACAAAACATTCCTTTGTCATCCTGATAAGACTTAATGGTTTTAGGAATGGGCATACTTTTATTCCATAAAATAGCCACTCCTCTTTTTTCTGAGTGTGCTCTGAACTAACCAATACTGTATATTTGTTTGTGGCTAGTTTATCAATATCTTTTTTCAAGAGATGGGTTTCTTGCAGGAAGACCAAGTTGGCCTTATGTAAATTAATGTATCTTATTAGGCTTGCCCTTTTACACGGATTATTCAATCCATTAATGTTTAAAGAAATTCCTTTTAAAGATGTCATTTGGCATTTTTAAAACTTAAGAATCTTATGATCAAAATAACAAATAACAACATAAGTAATGTTACATCTCCACCTTTAGGTGTACCTTTAAATATAGCTGTATTTATTGAATCTCTTATGGGATTTTATATAAGATTCAATTTTGTTTGTAGTGACAATGAGTGTACAAAATATATTGTGGATGTCAAAACTATATACATATAACAATGAACAAGTGAAAATAATGTAAGGATTAAACCTTGCATCCAGCCTGGAGTTAAAAACTCCAACTTAGAGTAGTATTTACCACTCAAGTTAACCCCCTACCCTAAGCAGCAGTACCTAAGCTACCACCTTATCAGTTTAATACTGGTTATATTTAACTTAAATTAACAGCTTTCAATTCAATTATCTAGCAAGACAAGACTACACATTTGATAAAACAGCATCATATAAACTAAAATAAACTTTTTTTTTTTAAAAAACTATTCATACTACTATATACATCTATGTAATATAATACACTTGTATTCAAATAGCATTCAAATAAACTTGATATTAGGAACCAAGAGGAGAGAGAGAAATAAAAGACGTGAAAGAGGGAGAGAGAGTGAAAGAAAGAGAGAGAGAAAAAAAAAAAAAAAAAAAAGGAAGGCATATTTACATATTAATTTATTCAAAGTATGTAAAAATAAGTTCTAACATTCATGTAAATCAAAAAACTTTGGCTAATATGGTTCAGACATTACATATATTAAGATGCATCTATTTTCTGTCATGTAAATGCAGTCAACAGCTTCCAAAAAAAAACCTTGAATTGCTTGTATATGAGCATTTTACTCATACTCATTATTGTCAATAGAATAAAATATTATATTTATAGAAATTGTTATAAATCATACTGAAAAGTTATGCAAATTCTCAGAAACACTTGCATTATTGTAAAAAAAAAAAAAATCTGTATTTTGTATGTCTATACTACTGCTTTAAAATATAACACATGACAGTTTCTTCCAGAATAGAGTTATAAAGTTATTTATGCTTGTCAATCAGATGAATTAAATGAGTTATAGTAATGTATATGTTTGGAACATAAGTTTTTAACACAGATTAGTATGCTGCAGTCAAGTAGATTTTCAAAAACACTTGAATAAGTGTTTCATTTCTATACCTTCTAAAATAAGACATTTACTTACTACAAGAAACAGCATCATTTAAAATCATTATAACTGACATATTTTATGAATTATAACATAGATATTTAAGTAATTATATAAAATAACTCACATTTAAATGTCAAAGAGTTCATTTTCCTTCACATAGTCGCATTTGCATCAGTTCTACTTCCTGGGAGAGTGTTCTTCCTGAATCTGTGATGTGTCAGTGTGATGTCTGGGTCAAAGGTCAGATTGACTGCTTTCAGCTTCTCTGAGAATTCTGAGAGTTGAAGCTTTTGAAACAACTCGAGGACACTGTTCATGAGGTAGCCCACATCCCAGATTGTCTCCCTTAACATTTTGGTGGGAAACTTGTTAAAAACTAGTGACAAACATTCATTTAGCAGTGTAAATGCATCTAAACATGACAAAATCTTCGCGATGTATTTTACAGGTTATTACAGCCTCTATGTAAGTGAAATTAAGCCCAAAGTTATTAATAAGTAATAAAACTCAATATTTTTGTCCCAACTCAATTTTTATGCAAATCTTATTATTTACTGTGTCTATATGATCAAAAGCATTTCTATATATTAATATGAGAAAAAAAATAAAGAGAAAGAATAAAGAAAAGAAAAGAGAGTAGAAAATAAAAGAGTGTAAAGCAGAAATAAAAAAAATGTAAGAGAAAGCTATAAGAAGTATATACAATGGAATATTACTTAGAGTTAAAAATAAAACATATTTACTATTCTTTAGTTCTAATTATTATTAGTTAAAGCATGACAGATTATTTACAAACAAGCATAAGCAGTATAATCAAGAAAGTATAATTAGGAATAGCATTTGAAGAACATATAAACTTTTTACAAGGAATAAATATGTTATTATTCCATTTATCATATTTTCATTACTCTTCTCTCCCTGCCCTCCCCCACCCTTTACCCACTACATAATCTAAATAGAATGTCATTGTTTAAAAAAAGAAAAGGAGAAAAAAAGAGAAAAAAAAATGTATCAAATTACTGACCTTACTTCTCTTTTTCAGAAAGAGAAACAAATTGAATAATAGCTTGTTATTAGTTAATCAGATATTTTGACTGGTTATGAAACAAAACATTTCTTTGCACACAGAGAATAACTTTGATTAAATCTTTTTCAGAACATTTGTGGCTTTCTGGAAATGCAGGAACTATATTTAAAAAGATTAATAATGAAGTAAAATGATGAGAGAAAAAAAGAAAAAAACATAGAACAAATCATTTGTTCTTTAGTCTCTTCTTCTTCTCTGAAGTCTTCCACGAAGTTTCAGTTGCCAGTCTCTTTAATGAAGGACTAGCCCATTCCATTTCCTCTATTTTATCCAAAATCTTATTTTTTTTGATAAACAGTAAAGCAGAGTCTAAGTCATCGAAAATTTTAGGACCATCAGGAAGGAAGATTTTTAGCTTGGCAGGAAACAGAAGGTATGTTTTAAACTGTGCTTTTTTAAGCTCCCTTATTAGTGGCAGAAAAACTTTTCTTTTAGCTATTACCAAGGAAGAATAGTCATTGTCAAAACGCACAGCTGTCTCATTAATCTTAACAGGAGCTTTAGCCCAAGCAGATTTAAGAACCATCTCTTTATCAAAAGATGATAGAAATCTAACTATAACTGATCTAGGATAGTTTTTGTTAGAGTTAGTATTAGCTATAGATCTATGTGCTCTTTCGATACCAAAAGAGAATGCTTCTGGTAAGTCTAAAGTTTTAGGGAGCCATGTTGTTAAAAAAGAAATAATATTGTTACCTTCAATATTTTCTGGCAGTCCAAAAATCCTAATGTTATTGCCTAGATCTATTTTCCAAGTCATCCAGCTTTGTAAATGTGTATTTTGTTTCAGCAGAAACTCAATGTTGATTTCCTCTTCTTGGATTCTATTTTCCATGTCATTCACAGCTTCTTCTATGCCTGTCATCTGGATCTTCTGTTGTTGCAGGTCTATATGTAACAAGTCTATTTGTTTTGTAGTTTTTCTATGAAGGTATCAATTTTAGTATCCATTTTATCCATCTTAGCAGTAAGTTGCTGGATTATAGTTATCAGAGACTGAAGTTCTTTCTTGATGCTGGAGTCTTGAGAATTTGTCTTACTGGAACTCATTTCAGACTGATAAACTGACAGGAAAATTTCCAATGTGATTTCTGACAGGAATATTGTTAAAATTTCCTTTCTTTTTTAGATATAGTTCAAGAACTATATAAAACAAACATATTTAGAAAGAAAATTACTTCAAAAATTAATTTTTTAAGTAATTAATTCCTGTCAGTGTAATGAAATTGGTGGAGCTGAAGAAATCTGCTGCTATCCTGTGTTCATCCTTGGCCACGCCCCCGCATCTTCCACTTTCTGACTTCACCGTACTCTGCACCATCCAAATTGTCTGTACACCTCTGATGACATCTGTCTATGTTCTCTTATTCCCTCCCTCCCTCCCTCCTAAGATTTCTCATCACATCCTGTCTGCATGTCTCTTGTTGCCTCTTAGTTTCCTACTGTAGCCTTTCATGTCTGACTTAACCTGTGCACTAATATCTCCCATATTCATTAGCTCCCTTAGTCTCATAAGAAGTTTCTCCTTTCTCATGCAGGCCTTACATTCTCGATCATCAAAAAGCTGTCTGAGGCAGACAGCTGTTCCACCTCCGGAGAACATCATTAAGTATCTCCCTACTTATCCTGAACCAAACAGCTGTTCCACATCCTTAAAACCTCATAAATCTGTCTCCTAATCTTCCTATTAAGGGAGTTCTACCCCATTTGCAACCTATTCTTAAATGCTTACCTTTTACTTTTTCTGTGGGTACATATTTTTTGCACTTTCCTTTTAGGACAGTATTAGGAGCTAGGTATTGAAATACATAACAGGTGGGTGGGAAAATTTTAAATTTCAGGTAGCCTAAGTGTAATCCGTTTAATGCGAGATCCTTCCCAGTGTGACCATGTAGTGCTAATATAAGCCAATGAGATGAGTCTTTCCAATGAAGAGATAGGTTAAAACTGTAGACACTTCTCCAGGCCCCTTGTCTGATTTTGATTACACACACACATTCAAATGTTATAACAATTGTCATCCCCTTCTTTATACTGAGGAAATGTTTGGCATTCGGGACTCGGTTTTCAGGCCTGCTACTTGTGTAAACCTGTCAAAGACCGAAAACTTTCTTGTCATGCTGATGTTGTTTTTGCCTTTTTGGTGCCGTGACAGTTCTTTGCTTCCTCTGTAGTTTTGGATTCTCTCACTCTCTGTTCTTCTTTGCTATTGCTCAATTTGCCCATCAAAATATTACATATGCTTAGCTTTTTCAAGACTCTTTTCTTTCAGCTCCATCTTTAAGTCAGATTTGCACAGCTGAAACTGTATTTTGAACCCATTTGGGAAATGATTTGAGTTACTTTGATGTGTAATCTCTGCTTACAGCTGCTACTATACTGTTCCCAGCTTTGGTACACTGATTTTCTAAGGCAAAGCTGCTATCAGCTAATCCTTAGTCATACTAACGTGTGGGATTGCCTTTTATTTGTGGTTTATGTTCTTCAGTGATACTGATTTTTTCTATACATTACAGAGCATATTTGCCTGTTTTCTAACTCATTCTGAGTAAAAATAAAATAACTGGTATGCAAAGTGTACTTTTGTGTAGTTGCCTTTTGGCTGAAGGGGCTAACACACTTTTGATAACATAATTATTTTGCAAGCTATACAAGTCCAGTTTACAATATCCACACTGTAGCCAACAGTTATGTTAGAGGTAGATAGTACTGTATATTCATCACTGGATCACTGTTCAGTATCATATAGCTATATAAGACATATCCTGACAATGATCTGTTATCTGGCCCATATACAAAAGCTACTGTGCTTCTTCCACCCACATTATACATCAGAGTGAGCACAAGAGCATGCCAGTGTAAAAAACACATGGGTGGGAAAACTTTTCTTTCTGTTGAAGATTTCAGTCAGATTTGGTCTTTGCTGCATCTTCAGTTGTTCATAGGTAGGTACTAGGCCATTGGCCCTAGGGCCTATATAAGCATAGCCAAAAAGGTACCCTGGCTTTCGCCACCCAAGAAAACTATTTTCCTGTGCCCCTGTCGGGCAGAGCCACAGAGGTGATCTCCGGGATGAATCTCCTATTTCCCATCCAATCATCAAGATTTTTCTTGAAGAGTGCTAATGAGGAGCTTTTTTTGATATAGATAGGTAGTTTGTTCCAGAGTATGGGAAGTCTCTGGGACAGGAATCCATCCTTCCAGCATGTTCTGTTTATTGCAGTGACAAGGTTTAGGTCCCTAGAGCGTGTAGCTTGGAGGGATTTCTTTAAGTGAAGCATTTCCAACAGCTCTGGGTTTGACATAGCTTTGTATGTTAGGCAGAGATCGCCTCTGGGTAGGCAATATGCAATGGAGTAAAGCTGGAGTTTTTTGAGATGGTCTGCATAGGGCATCTGTCTGAGGCCGGTGATCCTCTCTGTGAGGTAGATGTCTTGTGAGGTACATACCAAAAGGGGTGTTGTACTCTACAATGGGCCTAATGAGTGACGAGTTGAGGGGAACAATGACTCCTTTTTTTCCTAGATGAGAAACCTTTTGTGATGAGGTGTGCCATGTTAGAAGGATTTCCTGACTACTGTGGCAATGTGATTATCAAAGGAGAGACTACTGTCCACCTGTGTCCCAAGGTCTCTTATCACACTTTCAGTGTTAAGTAGACTACCACTAATGTGGTAGCTCATGGGTACAGAATTTTTACGAAAGGGGATAACAATGCACTTTTTGGCATTGAGCTTGAGGCCATGGCTTTGATATCAGGCATCTATCTCCGTGAGGCCCTTTTGTAGGATGTCCACATCATTAGGAGTTTCAATTATAGCTCCTAGTTTGCAGTCATCTGTGGACTTCGTTGGCCAAAGACCTTCTGTGTTAGCCTGTACTTCAGAAAAGTAGATACCAAACAGGAGAGTACCTAGGACTGAACCCGGTGGTACTCCACTTGTCACTGGTCTGAAGTTGGATTTGGAGTCTGCAACTTTCACAGTGTGGGTTCTGTCAGTGAGCCAGTTGGCAACCCATTTTGTGACACAGGGATTTATACCTAGTTTAGTGAGTTTGTCTATAATTCTAAAGTGGGAGATGGTGTCAAAAGCCTTGGTGAGATCTAGATAGGCTGTGTGAACCACCTTACCCTCATCTACGGCTTTGTTGACTATCAGGTTTAGGAGACATGATCTGCCTTTTAAAACCCAAACTGGCTTGGGGTCCAGAGTATGGAGATTACCAATGTCTTTGTGCATAAGATCCATGATGATACGTTCCATGGCCTTGCAGATCAGGCTCGTTAGTCTAATGGGGCAGTAGTTCCCAGGGTCCGTGGTGGCTCCCCCTTTGTGGAGTGGGATAACAGTCACTGTGCGCCATTCAGTGGGCATAAAGCCTGAGGTGAGGCTATGATTGAACCATGGTGCTTAGGTGGGGTGCCAGTTTATTCTGCAGTTCATGTAGAATGCAGCCTGGGATGTTGTCAGGTTGAAGGCTCATTTTTCCTGAGTAATGGTTGCTGCTGGAGCATTTTGGAAAGGGCTGGACTTTAGGTCTATTCTAAAGACACCTACCTGGTAATCTTTACACACATCTTACATGATTGATTCTTTTTCTAGAGCCAGATCAAGATTTGCTGGAGCTATCCTTAGGAGATCCTGGACTCAGCCCCTCAGTCCTCCTCCCTCACTATCCAGGCTTTTGCAATCATGCCAAATAGCTATGTGCTATTGCAGCAGTGGATTAATGCTGATCTCGCAGTACAGTTGTGTAGCTAAACTTACCTAACAATAGACTTTCGAATAGATCACTGTTGCAATACTGCAACCCTCCCTCCTTTCTCTTATTTTGCTGCATCTGGTATTTAGTAACTATATCTTTGCTGTGTTTATAACTCCCTTTGGACAGTCTTTTTTTGTTAAGGGTGGGGGGATTGCCTTCCTGCGTTATTTCCTTTCTCCTAGCACATATATAATACATCTCTACGCTTGAGCTTCCCTTGCTTTTGAGGCCAGAAATTGCTGGGTTTTCATAGCCATACGTCTTCCTTTATACTGATATGCTCCCATACCTCCTCAGATGCATGGTGCTAAGGTGCTCAGAGAAGGTGCCCCAACACTTTTGTATACAATCTGGGCATCCAATCTTTGGCAGGGTTCATCCCATGTACATAGGTTCATAGGTTCATAGGTTTATACTAGGCTATCTGCCCTAAGGCATTTATAAGCCTAGCCCAAATTTTTGTGGCTTACGCCACCCCTTATATGAAAAAATACTGTGCCCATTAGTTTGTTGTGCCTCTGTCCAGCAGTGACACAGAGATGATTCCCGGGGTAAACCTACGATATCCCATCCACAGGTCTAGATTTATCTTGAACAGAGTCAGCGAGGTGCTCTGCCTCACATGGAACGGGATTTTATTCCACAGCATAGGGAGTCTCTGAGTGATAAATCTATCCCTCCAGCACGTCCTATTTATATCCGTGCTAAGGTTTAAGTCGCTTGCTCTAGTGGTTTTGGTGGATTTGGATTTTTTGAGGTGGAGCATGTCCATTAATTCCGGGTTGGACATGGCCTTGTATGTCAGGCACATGTCACCTCTGAGCAGACGGTATGCGACTGAATAGAGCTGGAGTTTCTTCAATCTGGCAGCATATGACAGATTTTGGAGTCCCTTTATCCTTTTGGTGAGGTACTTTTGGGGTCTCTCCAATTGCTGCAGATGTCGGGTGAGATACATCCCAAATGGGGCATTGTACTCGATCATTGGTCTGATAAGTGAAGAGTACAGGGGAACAATGACCTCACTAGATCTGGATGTGAATCCCTTCATGATCAGGTGGGCAATGTAGAAGGTCTTTCTAACCACTTTAGCAATGTGAGTGTCATAAGAAAGGCCACTGTCAACCTGGGTCCCCAGGTCCCTGATAACCTCTTCTGTGCTTAGTGGATTGCCACCTATATGGTAGCTTGGGGTTACCTTGTTTTTCCCGAAGGGTATGACTATACATTTTTGGCGTTTAACTTCAGGCCATGGCTCTGGCACCAGCTATCTGTTTCCGTGAGTCCCTTCTGAAGGATATCCATGTCTGATGCACTTTCCACTATGGCCCAGTTTGCAGTCATCTGCAAACTTTGTCAGCCAAAGTCCTCCTATGTTGGCCTGTACTTCTGAGAAGTAGATGCCAAACAATAGGGGCCAAGGACCGAGCCCTGTGGGACACCACTTGTGACCGGCTTGGAGTCTGACACAGCGCCAGCAACTCTAACCCTGTGGGTTCTGTCCTTAAGCCAGTTTGCAACCCATCCTGTGACATATGGGTTTACATTTAAGCTGGTAAGTTTTTCTACAATACCGAGTGGGGTATTGTGTCAAGCCTTGCAAGGTCAAGGTAGGCTGTATGGACTGCCTTTCCCTCATCAATGGCCTTGGTGACTGTTTCGAAGAAGTCGACCAAGTTCAAAAGGCATGATCTTCCCTTGACAAAGCCAAACTGGGTCGGGTCCAATGTCTGCAAGTCCCCTATATCTTTGTTTATGTGCTCCATTATGATCCTCTCCATAGCTTTGCAGACTAGACTTGTTAAGCTTATGGGGCGGTAATTACCAGGGTCCGTAGAGGCGCCGCCTTTGTGGAGTGGGACAACAGTTGCCGTACGCCACTCCTCAGATATGCTAGTACAACAGTGATATATTCAGACATTTGCTTTTATGGCAAGTTTACTTATACAAGTGTACTTTCTCAGTCTGCACCACTGTCAGTACTATACACTAATAATATGCATGAGAGAGGGAGAGCGGCCATAAGAGTGCATACTGACTTCACACTGCTGTCTTGGACTATGACCAACACTAGCCGCACTTCAATGGGCTCCATACTCCAATGGGCTCCATTCTGTAGAGGCAAGAGCAGAGTTATAACCATTCCTAGGAATTTACTCACCCCTCAGCCTGTGGCTTACAGTGCTACACTACAAAGACTGTATCTTGGATAAAATAATGGCATTCATATATAAACAGTTATATGTTGGAGGTAATAATAATGCCACAACCCCTTCCTGCTTTTATGGTAACAATCTACAAGCAGCCAGACTGGTCTGGCACAGCCCAGACACAATTACATGCCCCATTGAAATGAGCTAGCTTATATTCCATAGATAAAAAGTTTGTCTGTCTGAAAGACAGATATCAACAGTTAAAATGCACAGCTTTGTGTAACTATTCTTGTATAAATTGACAAACATCCAAACACAAGCGTTTGAAATTCATTAATGAAATTCTTTACTTAAGTTAGGCATTGCAGTTTACAAGTTACATGCACAGACGTATTTATGTATGTAAATTAATGTGAAATAAAATGTTCTTATGTATAGATGACAGTAGAAAGGCACTATCAACTACCTTATTTTGATAATGTACTAACTGAAGGAGACCGATTTATGTATCAGACAGTCTCTCTCCTCAACAACAGTTCACAGCTTCCACTGATAAACACAAACTCTTAACTGCTTGAGCTGCTGGCTGTGAACTTAGAAAGAAGAGTTCCATTAACTTAAAGAAGTCCTAGAAGGGTGTTGTGGATTTAGAAAAACTGCAAAGGATCGAGTTCAGCCCTTTAACCACCCTCTTTCTACACAGCAGAATGAATTCCAGGTGCTTTAATTCTTGTGCTGGGCCAGTTTTTAAATATGAACTCTCACAGCTAGCCTGAGTGGAGTTACACACCTCCTGACACCTGCAGAGTTTGTAACTGGACAGTTTTTAGCTGAGCTAAAATTGTGTGATTGCAGTTTTCCAACCAACATGTAAACAAATGCATATATTCAAAACTATAAACTTTACAAAAAAAGTTGAACATTGAAACGTATTCAACAGTCTTCGCTTCATAATGGTGATATTCCCATATCAGCCAGACTGAATGGTAATTGTATAATGAGCAAGTATTCCAAGCTTATGTAAAATGAATTGTTGTAATTATGTAAGCAAGTCTGAAGATCTATGTACCCATACTAAATAGACCCCAGCTATCAATGTGACTTTTGTTCATGCAGCTGTGATCTTCAACACAGCAGTTTGTAGATGTTATTCTATTTTTTGAGATCTTTGCAAATTATGAATTCTATACATTTTTGAATACTTAATGGAAAATAAATGTAAATATATGCAAAACAATTCTAACTGAACCCCAGCTATCAGTGCATAGTTTTCCATTACTCTGCATGCTTTGTTTTGGTACCATGGAATACCATATAAATCTTGTAGTTATTATTTTTATTATAATTATAACATATGGCACAAATTCATTATATTTTCAGAAAATAACTTCTCATTTTCTGTGGCACAGAGTATGTCATTTGTTTGAGCACCCCTTCTTGACATCTGTTTTGATTGAGCATGTAAAGTGCTGTTCCACAAAGTGTCCAGGTGAACAGTGTGTTTTAAGATCGTTACAGAAATATGATATTTATGCAAATATGCATATTTTACTTCTGAACAAATATAAATATCTGCAAATTGGTAGAAGGCAGCATTGTGTAAATTTACATTTGATACTATGAAGTGCTATATATTCTTTGTCTGGGTCAAGTTATTAACACAAGTATTAATATAGCACATATTATAAGTGTACAAGTAGATTACATTTTCTCACTTACTGACCATTGTATTTCGAACAGCAGATGTTCCTAACCTGTTTGCTGAGCTGTCTGGTAATATGCTGTTTTACCATGCAACTGTGTGAACAGTGCTCAAGATAGTTCCTAAAATATTTACTGCTAGACCAGTACAAAAATCTGCAAAGCAGTTACGTTAGACAACAGGTTAGAGTGGTAAGTTTTCCAGCATTGTGTAAGTGTTCTTTTGATTCCAAGAAATATCACATTATAGGGCAAAGCAGTGTCACAAGTATTATTAATCTTTCATATAGCCATAATTCTGAATGTAAAACAAAAACAAATCACAGTATCTAACTTGCTGACCATCTAGGTTTTGTTCTGAGACATTCCTAAACTATTTGTACTAACTGTGCCAATGAAATGCTGTTCCACAGTGCAAGTGGACTCTGAGATGTTAGCATAAATGTTTTTATGAATAGTTTGCACATAAACAGAGAAGAGAGTAAGCATTTATAAAGTGGTGGGACAGACATCTGCTATAAATGTATATTTTTGCGACATGCCCCAGAGAAGTATATAAATTCTTTCTGGTTCACACCACTTTGTCTTTAAAATGTGTTCTACTCCTGCTCCATGCATATAACAACAGACCATAGTTGCTAACTGCAAAACAACCTGCAAAAAATGCCCAGTTTAAGGACTTCTAAAATGCAGAGGGATCTTTCTTCATGCATGCAACAGCAGTGTCAGTGAAACACACAAAAAGCAGAAACCCATTTATCCCACTCTGTATTTCAGCTTGTTACTGTCAGTCTAATATGCAGCAACCCATTGCATACCCCAAATTCCCACACACACCAGCCTCGGACCATTTTTATTGACAGTGAATATCTTAGATGTCTGATTGTGAAGAACTGAATGAAGTTATGCATAATAGTAATATTATGAGACAAAAACTCAATGGACAAATGAGAAATAACACACTAACAAACAAAGACACACGTACACACAGTTCACATACACATACCTGCACAAACTGTAGCTGTCAATGGAGGGGGAAGAATCAAGAATCACTTCAGATAGAATAACAGGCTTCGCATAAACAGGCTGGTAACCTCAAATAATGGGTGGATAAATTAATCAAAATCAGAGCCAGATTGTAAAAGAAAATAGGGTTTTGCATAAACGTGTGTTATCTGAAGATATGAAGGAAAATCATGAGAATTTTGCAAAGTCAGGAGCAGCTGAAATCCTTCTCTCTCTTTTTTATATATATATAGGTTCATAGGTTCATACTAGGCTATCTGCCCAAGGGCATTTATAAGCCTAGCCCATAGTTATGTGGCTTTCGCCACCCCTTTAGTTTGAATATAGGTTCATAGGTTCATTCATATATATATATATATATATATATATATATATATATATATATATATATATATATATATATATATATATATATATATATGGGTCTACTTCACATGGTCAACAATTCATTTGATCGACATTTATTTGGTCGACAAGTCATTTGATCGACAAGCAGTTTAATGTGGGGGGCTGTGCACCCCATACCCACCCTAACTGTATATATCAACTCCAGGGTCGCACAACATTGGGGAGGGGGGCACATCTGCCTGTCGATCAAATGAATTGTCGACCAAATAAATGTCAATCAAATGAATTGTCGACCATCTCAGGTAGACCCATATATATATATATAGTTTGTTTTTTTCGGGTCTGTATCATGCAATCAAAACTTCATTTAGCTGAGTGCCATTTCAATGACACACATTAAGCAAACTTTAAGAAAGCCGAAACACCTAAACAATGAAATTCATCATATCGAATTTCCATGGTTGGCCAACATGAACGGAATTACATTTCCTAATAATTTGCGACGATTAGCAAATGTAATTCCATTCTTGTTGGCCAACCATGGTAGTTTGATGTGAGAAACTTCATCATTTAGGTGTTTCAGCCTTCTTACAGTTCGTGTAATATGTGTCGATGTTATGACACTCTGTTGTATCACGTTTCGATTGCGTATTATAGACCCTTTTTTTTGTGCGTATCTCTTTCTCTGTGTATGTATGTATGTATGTGTGTATATATATATATATATATATATATATATATATATATATATATACACACACACAGAAGACGCTCTAGCTGAGAATCGAACAGGACAACGTCTTACTGTGAGGCGACAACGCTACCGTAGCACCACCACTGCAGTACTATATATATATATATATATATATATAGATATATATATATATATATATATATATATATATATATATATATCTATATATATCTATATATCTATATATATATATATATATATATATATATATATATGTGTGTGTGTGTGTGTATATGTATAAATACTTGCTTTTCACACCTTTTTCAAAAAAAATTTATATTTTTATACAGCTTCTCAAATTTTACACCTCTGCTGCATCTTTAAAAAATATTTTCAGGTTTTATATAGCTTTCCACAGTATTTACCCAGATGAACTTGACTGCTTGGTATCTATTTTCTCAGAGATCCAAGCCAAAGCAGACGGCCTTTGGCTCACCAAATTTGTTGAAGATTGCAAACTGGGAGCACTCATAGAGTCCCTCAATGATGTCAACATATTACAAGAAGGGCTAACACAAACAAATGATTGGTGCCAAAGCCATGGTCTAAAACTAAGTGCAAAAAAAAAAAAAAAGCATTATTATTCCCTCATGGTAAATGGAATTGCCTACAAATTACAACACTGACAGTACCCCCCCCTCCCCCCCCTCCGAATTCCAACCCACAGACTTTTGAACACAGGTTGATGGCGATCTGAACTTTGACCACCAAGTTTCCACAGTGGTAAGGAAAGCCTTCTATGTAGTGCACCTCATAAGCAAGGGCATAGCATCCAGGTCAAGGGATGTTATAACTCCACTATACTCGACCCTCATTAGACCTTTTAATAGAGTATAATGTACCCTTTTGCATGTACCTCACCAGACACCTGCAACAACTAGAGAGACCTCAGAGGTTTTTCACTAAGAAAATACAGGGATTCCAAACCATGGTCTACATGGATAGGCTGAAAGCCCTGTCACTTTACTCTACTCTGTATCTTATAGGCTGTTGAGAGGTGACTTGTGCTTGGCTTATACAGCAATCTCCAACCCTGCCCTACTGGAAATGCTGCACATTCTTAAGTCAAATCGCACAAGAGTCACTCGCTCTAGGTATCTCAACCTAGTTTGTGACATTTAACAGAACATGCTCGAGAGATGGATATGTCTCCCAGAGACTGACGCTTCTCTGGAATAGACGTTTTATTCGCGTAAAACCAAGCTCCGCACTGACCCTATATAAATACAACCTCGATAACTGAATGGGAGACAGCAAATTCGCCCCTGGGGTGGCACTCATGTACCTCATGGACTGGGGTACCCAATGTTGATCACAGACCTGCTCTGTTCATAAACACTGCTCCTGATGGACATCTCCTACAGGCATTGCATCTCATTGCTTCAGGTTGTCACATACAGGGAACTGTATATGGCCTTTTAGAGGCATAACAGGTGTGGTTTACAATGATATGCTTAATATTACATCAGATGACAACTGTTTGTACAGGAAAACATTATATTGTGTATATACCAAAACAAAGTATGTTGCTATACTTTGTATATATTGCATAATTCTCGGTTACTGTAAATATAACTACACAGACTCCTACAAATGATTTTTGTCCACAGACTTCTCATACTGTGTATGACTGCTCTTCTGAACCAAGCTTGGGGATGAAAGGGAGAGTCTTGCATTCCAGTCTCCTCCTGATTTAGTAAAACAGCAAAGAATACTAGTTGTTTCTGCTGAAAAATTGCAGACTGTTATGGTTGGTTTTAATAAAATAAAAGTTAAGATGCACTTTGTCTCCTTTCTAGGTACCGGAAATGTTTGAGGATGTTGCAATTTCTTTCTCCGAAGAGGAGTGGAAAATGTTAAGTAAACAAGACAAGGAGCTTCACAGGGAAGTGATGGTACAGAACTATGAAACCTTGATTTCATTAGGTAAGATATTCATTCTGAGAGTTGCAAGTACAATAAATCCTGTGCTAGAATAACTCGGAGCAGTACACTTTGCTGACTTGCAGCATCTCTTAAAATTCACATTCCGTATGATTCTGACAAAGTCAATAATCCATCTCTACTAATTCTGTATGGACATACTTAAGCTTTCTCAATCTTGTTTGATTGTGCCTGTCATGCATAAAACCATATGTTCTTCTTCTTTACCATTCTTTCAGTCGGCTGTCAGCTTTCTTTTCAGTTTTTAAACTGTTCTCATATACTGGCACACTTTGACATGTGTGTGTGTGTGTGTGTGTGTGTGTGTGTGTGTGTGTGTGTGTGTGTGTGTGTGTGTGTGTGTGTGTGAATTAAGTACTTTTATGTTGCTTTTTCTCCTGAACCCCAAAGAATCCATGTTGTGAGCCATCACAGTCTCTTCTTGTGGTAATAGCCTTGTACTTACCTATGAACCTATCTGCCTGAGGGCATCTATAAGCCTAGCCAGAATGTGTTGGCTTTCGCCGCCCCCTTAGATTAGTTCCCTGTGCCTCTGTCCAGCAGAGCCATTAGTTCCCTGTGCCTCTGTCCAGCAGAGCCACTGCAGTGATCCCCGGGGTACATTTTCTGTTTCCCATCCACTCGTCAAGGTTTCTCTTGAAGAGTGTTAGTGAGGGGCTCTGCCTAATGTAGATTGGAATCCTGTTCCAAAGCATGGGGAGTCTCTGGGACGGGAATCTATCCCTCCAGCACGTCTTATTTATCATTGTGGTGAGGTTTAGATCCCTAGAGCGTGCGGTTCTAGGGGATTTGTTTTTCTTTTTTAGGTAAAGCATGTCCGTCAATTCTGGGTTGGACATGGCCTTGTATGTCATGCAGAGATCACCTCTGAGTAAGTGGTATGCAACCGAGTACAGCTGGAGTTTCTTCAGTCGGGCTGCATAGGGCATCTGTTTGAGGCCAGTAATCCTCTTGGTGAGGTACTTCTGTGGTCTTTCCAGGTGTTGCAGGTGTCTTGTAAGGTACATCCCAAATGGGACATTGTACTCTATGATGGGTCTGATGAGTGATAAGTAGAGGGGCACAATAACCTCTTCTGTTCTAGATGCGAACCCTTTTGTGATTAGGTGGGCCACATAGAAAGATTTTCTAACCACCTTGGCAATATGATTATCAAAGGAGAGATTACTATCTACTTGGGTCCCAGATCCCTTATTACATTTTCTGTATTTAGGGGACTACCATGTATGTGGTAGTTCACGGGTACTGTGTTTTTTCCAAAGGGGATGACTATGCAGTTTTTGGCATTTAGCTTGAGGCTATGATTTTGACACCCAATATCCGTCTCAGTGAGACCCTTCTGGAGGATGTCTGTATCAGGAGGAGAGTCAATTATGGCCCTCAGTTTGCAGTCGTCTGCGAACTTAATCAGCCATAGTCCTCCTGTGCTTGCCTGTACCTCTGAGAAGTATATACTGAACAAGAGGGATCCCAGGACTGAGCCCTGGGGGACGCCACTTGTAACCAGTTTAGAGTCCGACCTCGAGCCTGCAACTCTCACCGTGTGTGTTCTATCCTTGAGCCAAATGGCAACTCCTCTCATGACGTAGTGGTTTATGTTCAGGCTGGTGAGCTTGTCTATAATACCAGAATGGGGAATGGTGTTGAAAGCCTTTGCGAGGTCTAGGTAGGCTGTGTGGACCTCCTTTCCCTCGGCTAAAGCCTTGGTAACTGTCTTAAAGATGTCCACCAGGTTTAGGAGGCATGATCTGCCCTTAACAAAGCCAAACTGGGTAGGGTCCAATGTTTGGAAGTTCCCAGTGTCTCTATTAATGAGTTCCATGATGATGCGCTCCATAGCCTTGCAGACCAGGCTAGTCAGGCTTATAGGGCGATAGTTCCTGGGGTCCGTTGTGACTCCACCTTTGTGGGGCAGGATAACTGTAGCTGTGCACCACTCTATGGGTACGTAGCCTGTAGAGAGGCTGCATTTGAACAGTGTGTTTAGATGAGGGATTAGTTCATTTTGGAGCTCTTGTAAGACACAGCCTGGGACACCGTCCAGTCCCATTAAAGCTGTATTTTTGGCTTCAGATAGGGCTGTTTTAACCTGTGTGTCAGTGACTGCTGGGGCTGTACATTCTTCTGGTATGGTTATGGGCCCTTTAGGGGGTGAGAGGGGGGTGAAGTTTGCACTAAACCTGTCTGCCAGAGTGTTGGCAATATCAGTTGGTTCAGTGTATGTTGTGCCATTCTGCACTAACTCAGAGCAGATCTGAGAGTTTCCACTTAGGTTCTTGACATAGCTAAAGAATGCTTTGTGATTATCTTTGGAGTCCTTGGCAATTTTTCTTTCAAAGCTAGCCATAGATGATTTTATGAGGGATCGTAGTTTCTTGCTGATACTGATCAGGGAAGTCTTTCCTTCTTGGGATTTTACTCTTTTCTGTACTAGTTTCCTCCTTCTATTGTATAGCTTGTTTATGGCAGGGTTCCACCAGACTGGTTTCCTTTTCTTGGAGGAGTGAGTCTTGGTTTTGCTTGGGATAGCACGATCCATGCATTCTTGCAGGTGCTCATAGAGTGCCTTTGTAAGGGATTCAGCAGCTTGGACAGAGTTGTCCTTTAGCATGGGGGCATGAACCTTTCCACCTCAGTCTTAAGTAACATGAAGTTTGCTTTTGAAAAGTTTTTCATGGTTGTTTCCTTGATTGGGGGTGGGGGCGGAATGTGGATATACAGAGTGATTAGTCTGTGGCCTGATCTAACCAGCGAGGGGTTGACCTCTGGTGTAGAACACCGGTCATCCATGTTGGTGATGACCAGGTCCAATATGTTGTCACCTCTGGTGGGGGTGTTGACCAGTTGATCCAGGGCATTTGAGTTTATAAATTCAAGGAAGCATTGGGCAAGGGAGTTGGTACTCGAAAGGCAGTTAGCACTTGAGTAGTTCTCCCAGTTAATGTTTGGGTAATTGAAATCACCCAATATTAGGGCATTTGGTAGGACCTTCATATTTTCCAGTGTCTCCAGAAATGCGGAATAGGGGTTCTGGGTCATGGTGGGTGATCTGTAGCAAGCTACAATTTGAATTACAGTTTTGCCCGTTGTTAGTTGCACATGGATGATCTCTGAGGCATTGTGCTATGCCACTAACCTGGAGGTGTGGGTATCCTTGATGAATATGGATACACCCCCGCCTTTTGTGTTTTGGTCTGGGTTCTGTGGCTGAAAGTATGGTATGAGTTGTAGCCTGGTAGTACTGGGGTGCTCTCTGGAACCTTAAACCAGGTTTCCGTAACTGCAAAGATATCTATGCTCTCCATACTGAGGAGTGCCTCGAGTGCATGCATTTTGAGGTTTAGACTTCTGGCGTTGAGTAGCATTACCCTCAGTTTTTGGTTACTTGTGCTATTTACAGTGGTGGGTTTATCGTTTGAGCCTTTCCTAAAATGGCAGTATGGGAGTGGCAAAAGCCTTGGCCAGTATTCGAAAGCCTAAGGGTGACAGATGCAAGCCATCTCTTGTGAAGCAACATGGCTTGTTGAGCATGTCATCCCAGTTGGACAGATACTGATCCCCTTTGAATGACACCAGAAACTTAGACAATTGTTGAAATCATTTTTTCTTTAACTGTGGTATCATTCTTGGTGAGGGCAGGATGCTACTCAGGGTCAGGGTCATACCGGCCAGTTTAGTGGGACATCAGTGTGCCTGACTGTAGAGTCGCCTATGACTAGTGTGTTGAGAATGTTATTTTGCCTTAAGGGCAGTGATTGCATGGTACACTGATTATGTGAAGTATGGGTTTCATTGTTTGTGATGGGGTATGGAGGTTGCTTGGGTGTCTGCTTTGGAGGTCTCTGTTGCTTTTGCAAATTTTTATTTAGAGCCTCGGAGTATGTTTTCATGTATTTATGTGTGTTATTTGCCAGTGTTCGTTTAGTAGGTCTATGTGAGACTGGTGGTGTGTTGCACACTGATGATGGTGATATCCCATTATTCTGAGTTTATAATGTATTGTTTATTATCAACATAAACATTTGACTTTGTTAAATTAAGCACTCTGAATTACATTGCATTTAATCGAGGAAGGTCTGAGAGATACAGCACATTTGCAGTTTTTAAAAGTAAATAATAATGTACACTCACTTGCATGTATTCTTCATGGCAGTTCAAGTGGGGCTTCATTTTAAGATATACAGTTAAAATTCACCCTCCAACCTGTTAAAGGTGCCTCCTGTTATAACCTCACTTACTACCTTTTCTTAGTGCACCCACCTAAACTGCATCTCTATCACGAGGTGAACAGACTACTCAGTTCCAGGATAAGCAAGCTTGTTTATCCTTTTTTGTTAAAAAAGAAGGAACTAATCTGAGATGCATTTTAAGGAGTACAAGGAGTCTGAATAAGATGTTTACAGATCTTGAGGTCAGAGAGATGGGAGGAAATTACGATATTATCTTTACTACTGGAACTTGATTTAACGAAATAAGTAGGCCTCTGGTGCTTCAATGATATAGGGGTATCAAAACTGCAGAGTGAAAAAAAAAGGTTGTGGTGTTTCCATTTATGTTGACTTTTCTCATAAATACTCCACTGCTTGTAGCAATGATCGAATTGGAAAGGGTAAATCTAAATGGTCTGTGGATCTTTTTTATAGACATCCAAACCTGTCCAAAATGAATTGGGATTCTTTTGCACCACTTTGGATAGTTGATTCCAACAAGGTTTTGATACAATTATGAGGAACCTAAATGTTTATGGAGTGGTGGAACCTGTAGCTGGTAATGATATACATTCCACAATCAGAACTATTGTAGAGTTTGGATGTTAGGTAAACCAAATAGAAAAGACAGTATCTTGCATGTTGCTTGGATCAAAGACACTATGGCTGTTAATTACTATAGAATTACTGCTTTAGTGTGTATTTTCATGTTGTTGTTTTTCGGCTTTTCCCGGTTAAGGGTTGCCACTGTGGAACTCCGGTCCGATAATGATTGGCTGTAGATTTTCACGAACGCCGAGGTGCCAGCTCGACGTTCAACCTTCAACGAAGGCACGCCCATTTACACATGTCTTTCGAACGCCCACCCAACCGCGAGGTGGACATGCAGACTCCACACAGAAGGCACTCCCCGCACTCCAGCCGAGAATCGAATGAGAGAACCTCTTGCTGTGAGGCAACAATGCTACCGCTGCACCACATTAGTGTGTATTTTCATATGTTACTGTAATCAAACCAACTAAAATTCCTGCTTTTATGTATATATATTCTGTATATATTACTGTAATCACTATGTGCAACACTGTTTATGCTTCTGTACCAATTAATGTTTATTTATTTATTTATTTTTTGTAATATCTATGTTCTTGGTGGAGCTTTTCTCCACGGGCCTCCACTGAAAATGGGCTATTTGTTTTTCCCAGAAAACAAATACAGTAAATAAATAAAACCTGAATTAAATGGTTCTGCCTGTTTGTGTTTCAGGTGGTCAATAAGGCATTAAGTAAGTCTATTTTAGAGATGTGCTCCTTATTTTGAAATTCTGTTGAGCTTTCTAGCCTGTACTAAGGAGTTAAATAAATGTAATTGGCAGGAAAAGTGAAGAACATCTTGGACTGCTGGAATTTTCATGAGAATGTTTACTCCTTAGTTGTTATGTTTCTAGTAATAACACTATCAAATACTGCAGGAAAGGCACTGAGTAGTGCGATAAAGCTGAATATGATTAATTAGAGAGAGAGAGAGAGGTCTCTGGCAGTCAGAAGTGTAGCTGTCTCAACAAGTGCCTTCTACTGGTACCACAAACCAGCACCCTGCCATCTCAGCTCTTCATGTGACGAGCCAAAAAAAAATGCCATTCCTTCTACTGGCACCAGTTGGCCAGATACACGACATGACCCTCCCCTCCTGTCCTAGGTATTCAGTCCCCATTTCTGTGCCCTGCCACCTGCCATGAACCCCCTTTCATACGTTTTATTCAAAAAATCATTTCTTCTTTTAAATTGTAGCAAACGGAGCAGCGCAGCACTAAAGTTTTACTTAAAACAGGGAGAAAGGAAGGGACAGTTTTTTTTACTTTGAAACTGCTTATTACAATGTCATTGCCACAGTTTAGACCACACACAAAGCTCAACAGCACTCAGGTTTGACTGCAAATGCAGGACCAGTTTTTACAAGCCAGTATTGCGTTAAAAAGAGATCCAGAATAAATTAAAGTGATTCAGTCTAGGCTTCTCACAATTGAGCAGAAGCAGTATATTTTGTGCCTTTTTTGTACTATGATTTATTTTTCTCAACTACATATCTCTGATCTGTAGCAAGACTGTATATTTGTAGAAAGCCTGAAATTTTGTGACCTACAATTTTTGATTTTTCATAATATTTACTTTATGCCTCTTTGGTTGTCTTCTCTTGACATTTTATCCTCTGATTGTTAGCTTTACCTAATAAAGTAGGAGATACTATAAAAGTTTTCTGGACATCATCTCTAATTACCAAAATTTGGACTAAGTGTCCTATTAATTTTATGAAACTAAAAATCTTACATGTGGAGTGGAAATGGTACAGTTACGTACATTTTAAATATATAGGCATCTAACATTAACCTTTAAAACAATGTCAGTTTTCATTGCATCTGTATAGCTTACATTTTTTGTTAAGAACTGGATCAAAAGACTTTGTCATTGTAAAAGCTTTAAATTAGTGGAAATTTTTTTCTAGATTTTTTTAGGATATCATAGGAATATACAAAATTTGAAGCAAAGCCAACCGTAGGTAAATCCAGCATTACCCATACCCAGAAGTGGGTTATTGCTATTATACAATGACATTATTTAAGAAAAAAAAATTACTTTTCTTAAATAATGGCATTGTATAATGCCTCATTGCTGCCCTTCCGCAGCTGTCTGGTATTCTGCGGCAGTTCTGATGTACTGTGCATGCCTACGCAGTACATCAGAGCTGTGGGCAAAAGCAATGTAGAAAGCAAGATCTCCGTTGCTTTTTACAAACTGTTTTGCGATGTTAAATGGGTTTAACATAGTGAGACAGCTTTAAAAAAAGCAACGGAGAATCTCCCTTGCTTATTTTAAAGCTGTCTCGCTATGTTAAACCCATTTAACATAGTGAGACAGTTTTGAAAAAAGCAACGGAGAAAGCAAGATCTCCATTGCTTTTTACAAACTGTTTCGCTACGTTAAATGGGTTTATCATAGCGAGACAGCTTTAAAAAAAGCAATGGAAAATCTCCATTGCTTTTTTTAAAGCTGTTTCACTATGTTAAACCCATTTAACGTAGCGAAACAGTGTTGCTGTAAGAGTTATAGTAATGGAAAAAGTCTGGGCAACCGGACCTTTTTCCATTACTATAACTCGGATTTACAACGTGCACGCTGACCAATCAGCGTGCACGTTTTTGAATATTAATGGGGGGGTCGTATAATGTCTGATCATGCATGCTGAAAGAATGGTCAGGTACAACACAATGCTTGAAAGGCAGGCTGCTGGATACTAAGAAAAGCTTGCGTAACTTGTATATGTTGTAAATACTGAAGTATACACTACATATGAGGTAAAACGTGCTATAACTAATGACTAACAATCCGGTGTTAATGCTTTGTATATGAGTGAATATAACCCCCTACTACACCTTTGTGTATAGACAAACCTCAACCTTTCCAAAAAAGTGGGTACAATTATCTCTTTAGCAGAGTACTAACCACTCATTTTAAAGATTTGTTTGACATGAAAAGGACAGCTAGTAACCATTTAAAATATGTTTGCTTGCCTACTGGATTATCTTCAGACACGCAACTGACAAGAAAATGTGACAACTTTAGTCTTTTGTGTACAATGTAAAGTTGTATGTACACATCAAAAGCAGGAATAATTATTTGATCCCCATTTTCCTGTTTTTGAAAAGAGCACTGCAAGGTGTAAATATGGCTTGTTTAAAAGATGTTCAGAAATAGTTCAAGTAGATATAAGCAGTAAAAGGGATAAAATGCAATACGTTCTGCTGTTACACAGTGTAATGTTCTTGGTCATTTTCAAATCTGTGCATTTACATTAATAGCATGTTTACCAGCCTGTCCTATTCATCACCTACGTCATCCAAACTTCCTGCCATAACATTCTAAAATTTTTTTACAATCGTAGCATTTCAAGCCCAAAATTACTGTCTTCTGCAGTACAGTGGCAATATTTAGAAACAAATTCTGTCTTTCAAGTAATTGTGTAGTTCATCCTTAAGCGTGTACTTACATTACCCTTAAGCGTGTACCTACATCACCTTTAAGCATGTACCTACATCACCCTTAAGCGTGTACCTACATCACTTCATTTCTTTTCATGTCTTTCATGCCAGTTCTCAAAAATATTGATGATGTCACCTATCCCTTCTAGGTATCAAAACTCTGGAATTCTTTACCCCAATGTACACAGTTGTCCAATGCTGATATAAAGGAAGCTAATTCAGAATGCCTTTATCTACATAAACCATGTCCCACATGGTGTTACCTAATAGACTTTGCCCATTGTAATCAATCCTGAATTGCCATGTAACTTAGCTTTGGCATTCATATTTTACCTTCATGGTCTTCTCAATTACCCAGGGTACCCTTCAGCATCTTACTTGATTATGGCTATGTCCAGTAGTTCTACTCAGCTCTCTGACATTTTCCCGTATTAACAATTTCATGACGTTTATTATACGATATGTTCCTGTCCATTCTGCCTCTTTGTGCTGCGTATTTCCCTCTAAACTCTGTCTCTCCACTACAATCCACTGATGTACTTCCTTCATATCCTTTCTTATGACATAAACTGCTGTTCACTTCCTGTCCATTCTGTCCTGGTTTCATTTCCTACTCCTTTCTTATGTGTCTTGTTTTCACAGGGTCTCTCTGCTTGAACACATTTGCCTCTATCCTTGTGTTTTGCCTCCTTCTTAATAGTTGTAGGTTCATAGGTAGGTACTAGGCTATCGGCCCTAGGCCTGTATAAGCCTAGGCAAAGAAGTTCTCTGGCTTTCACCACCCAAGAAAGTTATTTTCCTGCGCTCCTGTCTAGCAGAGCCACAGAAGTGGTCCCCCGGGTGAATTTCCTATTTCCCATCCAGTTGTCGAGATTTGTCTTAAAGAGGGCTAATGAGCTTTACTTAACATGAATGGGTAGTCTGTTCCAGAGCAGGAATCTATCCCTCCAGCATGTTCTGTTTGTTGTGGTAGCAAGGGTTAGGTCCCTGGAGCATATGGCTCGGAAGGATTGGGGTTTCTTTAAGTATAGCATGTCCAACAGATCTGGGTTTGACATGGCTTTGTATGTCAGGCAGAGGTAGCCTCTGAGTAGGCGATAAGTAATGGAGTAGAGCTGAAGTCTTTTTGAGACGGTCTGCATATGGCATCTGTTTGAAGCCAGTAATCCTCTTAGTGAGGTATTTCTCTCGCCTTTCTAGTTGTTGTAGATGTCTTGCGAGGTATATGCCAAACAGGGTGTTGTACTCTATAATGGGTCTGATGAGGAATGAGTAGAGAGGAGCAATAACCTCTTTTTTTCTGGAGGTGAACCCCTTTGTGATGAGTTGTGCCACGTAGAAGGATTTCCTGACTTCTGTGGTGATGTGATTATCAAAGGAGCGACTACTGTCCTCCTGTGTCCCAAGGTCTCTTATCACACTTTCGGTGTTTAGTAGGCTACCACCTATGTGGTACTTCATGGGTACAGAGTTTTTCCCAAAGGGGATGACAATGCACTTCTTGACATTTAGCTTTAGGCCATGACTTTGACACCAAGCGTCAGTCCTAGTAAGACCCCTTTGTAGAATGTCGACATTAGACAATTCTGTTATGGCACCTAGTTTACCAGTCTTCTGCAAACTTCATTAGCTAAAGACCTGCTGTATTAGTCTGGACTTCTGAGAAGTAGATGCCAAACAGGAGAGGACCCAGGACTGAGCCCTGTGGTACTCCACTTGGCACTGGTCTGAAGTCGGATTTGGAGTTGGCTACTTTCACTGTGTGGATTCTGTCAGTGAGCCAGCTGGCCACCCATCTTGTGACATAGGGATTTATGCCCAATCTAGTGAGTTTATCTGTAATTCCAGAGTGGGGTATGGTGTCGAAAGCATTGGTGAGGTCAAGATAGGCTGTGTGCACCACCTTACCCTTGTCCACGGCTCTGGTCACCTTCAAAGAAGTCAATCAGGTTTAGGAGACATGACCTACCTTTTACAAGCCCAAACTGAGTGCGGTCCAGAGTTTGGAGGTTACCTATGTACTTGTTTATAAGCTCCAACATGATACATTCCATGGCCTTGCAGACCAGGCTTGTCAGGATAAATGGGGCAGTAGTTCCTGGGGTCCGTGGGGTCGCTCCCTTTGTGGAGTGGGATAATCATTGATGTGCGCCATTCAGTAGGCACAAAGCCTGAAGTGATGCTATGATTGAACATGCTACTTAGATGGGGTGCCAGTTCATTCTGTAGTTCATGCTGAACCCAGGCTGGGATATTGTCAGGTCCCATGGATGCTGTGTTCTTGGCTTTGGAGAGTGCTGTCTTTACTTGTGCAGCCGTGATTACAGGGGCTTTGCATTCTTCCGGTATAGTGATGGGCCTTTGGGGGTTGAAGTTTGCAGTGAACCTATCAGCCAGGATGTTGGTAATATCCATTGGTTCAGTAAATCTAGTACCAGTGTGCTGTAGCTCAGAGCAGATCTGAGTGTCGCCATTGAGATTCTTGACATAGCTGTAGAATGCTTTGTGGTCAAAATCTTCCTTCTGTTGTGATACAACTTCATATTTCTTTAACATGCTTCTGCTCAAATCTGCTATTTGTTAAACTCCCTTGATTTTGCTTGGCCCATGTTATTGTTTCTCTACTGTCTAGTGTCTGTGGTGTATTTTTGTGGCTATAATTGTCCCTGTCTCTGTTTAGAATTTATAGTAATAAATATGTATAAACTAACCTGTTAATATGTTGCTGTCTGTGTACGGATTTGTCTTTGGCCTTTACTGAAAGTCAGCCTTGCTCAGTAAGGTCACTGGACTTGGGACACTGGTTAATAAAGTAAAAACAGTGTTATATTTGTATTTATATGCAGGATACAAGATTCCCCGAAGGAAGTTATTATTGCTGCTCAAAACAGACGATGAACTGCCAAAGGTTGTTTTAAACAGAAGAAGTATTACAGAACAGAAGGATGATTTTGAAAATAACCTCCACGGTAAGTAGACAGCTGATTGTGTTTTTTGATTTTATTTATAAATATGCTGATACTGCATATGTCTTAGGAAAGTGAAGAATTCAAATAAGTGCAATTCATAAATACATAGTCAAGTATTCAGCTGTAAAATTCTTGTTTATGGGCGTGTTTGGAATTGTGTATAAATTCAGTTTTGCATCTGGTTATATTATGCCTGTCCAATATACTTTTTCTGTATTTTTGTTTGCAGTTATGATTTGTATTTATTAATATTCTGTTTCTGGAATCGCTTTAATGTGATACCTTCAGGTATTTGTCTTTACTACAATTTTAATGTGATACCACTCTTTTAAGTGCAGAATTAACTCATATAAAAGCTTGCAGCTCTTTGCTCATTAGATTTTTAAATCCACTGAGGAAGCTGCATATTTTGCAGTGCAACCACTTTGGTTTTGATTTAATAAATGCATTTGGTTCTTTTACATATTGAGTTTATTACTTTACTATCAATGCAATGCAACTAGCTAATAACCTTTTCTTTTTACAATTATTTTGTATTGTGATTATTTAATATTTCTATATTCCACTTTATCTTTACTCATGTTTGCTGGGGCTTTTCCCCTTTTCAGTAATGGGTTTGTTTGCAAACTCAGTTGGACTAACCTGGTTAACAAATGTGAAATAAATAAATACTGTCTTCAAGTGCTGGAGTTTGGTGTTGAATTGGACTGTTGTGAAATCCTGTGTGTTTTTTCTGGTGTTTGTGTGTGCATGGGTTCAGGTGCCTAGGCGACGAGACATTTCCCTGTGGTACATTTGACTGGGGACACATGGCTGAAGTGGCATTCAGCTGCAGAGAAATATAGCTGACGTTCATCGTGTTTCACTGTTGCAGTCATTACACTTGGGTTATCCTGCTGGCAGGTGACCCGCAGTCGGCCCGAGTTCCAATGTCTTGGTCCGGCGTTGGTTGGTTGCTGTCGCCTCTTCCCTGATGTCAGTGCACCAGGGGTATAAAAGTTGCAACTGATGCCATTTTCTCCAGTCTTTCTTGCCACGCAGTGCCCGAAGCAAAAGCAGTTCGCAAGTGCCGTTCGGCCGACTCCTGAGATTTTCAAAATTGAGTTTCAGAACCGAAGTCTTCAATAAAGCTAAGTACCCGGTTGGGGAAACTTTTTCTTGCTCCAGACCGATGTCAGTAAAAGTTAATAATTGTATTTCTTGTGGGAAGCAAATACCTCATAAGGACTTTCACTCTTACTGTATTCCTTGCCTAGGCCCTGACCACGATGTTACCAGTTGTCGGTTTTGTGCTAGGTTCAATAAACGCACTATTAAAAATCGGTTTGATTTTGCTTTACATTATTTTGGCCAAAGGTTTAATTACATAATGCCGTCAGAACAACCGACGACCGGAATTTATAAAAAATGCAAAGACAAAGAAAAGGACAGGCATCCGAAGTCCAAAACCGACAACAAAGCCTCTTCAAGGCCAGTTGCCGGTTCTCAGTGAGGCGCATTCGCAGCCCCTGACACCCACTACCTCAGAGCCACAGGCCTTAACCGACAGCCACGTGGAGACAGAGGCCTGTGGAAACTCAAGGTATTGGGCCTACGGAAACTATTCCCTCAGATGGGTCCGGAGCCGCTGAGCAGGCATCGGCTTCTGAGGGTGTTTTCAGACCTTCACAGCTTACAATTAAGCCCACTACAGCAGCCAAGGCAAAGTCAAAAACACCATTAAAGACAAGGAAACAAGTACAGCATTCTCCAGAACAGTCATCCATGCCAAAGAAACAGATGCTTAAAATGGCCGAAGACTAAATTACTTTAATCAGGGGTTCCCATCCCCCTCCTGACAAAAGGCCTAGGCAAGACACTGACTATGATTCCTCTGACCAGTTTTCCATTTCCGCTGATTCCTCTTCTGATCAGGGATATCCCCCCTCCCCCCATAAGGACTCTGATGCAGAAGAGTCTATACCTTCAGCCTCTCCGCCTGAGGATTATTCTTTTGGGGAAACCCTGCACACCATGAGGGAGCATTTCCATTGGGAGAGCCAGGATTATTCAGAATCCAAGAAAAGGCTCAGAGACTTCCTTTTATTGCCTCAGCACAGGCCACTGGCTATTCCCCCTGTGCTTGATATTGTTGATGATGTTTTTTCTGAATCCAGTCTGTCTCCTGATTCTTTACCCCCTGCACCAGTCAAGCCAGACAGGTACTACAGGGTCCCTGACTTTCATAAATTTCTTTACAAAAACCCCACTGCAGACCCAGAAACAATTTCTCAGGGTCCTAAAGGGGTTAAGGCTTCCATTGCTAAAAATTCTGTCCCCTTGGATAGGGATTCCAGAGCTCTGGACAGATGGGGGAAAAAAGTTTACACTTCTGCTACTTTAGCTGTAAGGGCTTTAAACTGCCAGTTTCACATGCTTAAATATCAACAGTACCTCATGTCATTGTTAAAACAGAAAATGGTTTCAAATTCAGAAGGTCCTGACAGTAAGGAAATGCAGGATTTATTGCATGCAGTTGAACAAGTGGGAAAGCATTCTCTGCAATGTGGTTTGGATTCATTAGAGGCTTCTTGTAGAGCCACAGTTACAGGCTTTGTTATTCGAAGGCATGCTTGGTTGAAAGAACAAAGTTTACCTGACCATGTTAAAGTAAAATTGTTGGATGCTCCACTACAGCATTATACTTTGTTTGGTGTTAAGGCAGAAGAAGTGTTAAAGAAAATGGAGGATAAAGCAAAATTAATGCAGACAGTGAAAGATTTCTTACAGGTTCAACCACCTAGATTTAGCAGAAACTGGCCTTCAAAAAATTGGTCCTTTCCAGTGTCAGACAGGCCACAAAGAGGCAGATACAGACCCCCAAGAGGCAGATCTCAGCCCCAAGGCTCCTACAGACCTAAACAATGGGGTGCTTCAGCCCCCAAAGGAGGGGAAGACAAATCACAACCTTATAGGAAAAAGTCCCAATGACTTCCCTCTACAAATGCCAAGCACACTTACCTTTTGGCAGCACCCCTAAGAGGAAAGCTAGCACTTTTCTCAAAAAATTGGCACATGATCACCCAGGACCAATGGGTGCTGAATATTGTTTCTCAGGGTTATAGGTTCCACTTCCACACGCTTCCAGAATCAAAAGGTATGCCAGACCTGCCACAAAACCAATGCTGCTCTTATGGACATGGGTGCAAGCTTAAATACAACTGCCCAGATGGCTTATCTCACTCCAGACAAACAAAGGCAACTGACTCATTACTTTCAAATGATGGCAACAAAAACCCAGCTCCCTGCAAGAAAAATTCTGCAGGCCCTGGGCTTCATGGCATCCTGCATTCTACTAATTCCATATGCAAAACTGCATATGAGGAAACTACAATGGTATCTAAAAAGTGTTTGGACTCAGCATTGTCACAGCCTTGAGACGATCATAACTTTAATTCCCTGCCTACAACAGGAGTTTTGATGGTGGTCCCAGGCCTGTCACCACAACAAAGGACAGCCTTTCACCGTACCCACAGGCAGGCAGACAATAACAACGGATGCATCGGATTATGCCTGGGGGGCACATATGGCAGGAAAATGTATTCAGGGCACGTGGCCCAAGGAACAAATGCATCTTCACATCAATCAAAAAGAGATGCTAGCTGTACAGAATGCCCTGGCAGGTTTCAAGGACCTACTACATCCAGGACAACTATTAATAAAGACGGACAATACCACAGTTATGTGGTACATAAGCAAGGGGGCACACATTCCTACCCCCTTTGCAGGCAAGCCATGACTTTGTGGAACACAGCACTGACCTATCAACTACATCTGCAGGCACAATTCCTGCCAGGAACAAAAAATACACTGGCAGACGAACTAAGCAGAAATCTCATGGATCCTTACGAATGGAAGCTAAATCCACAAGTATTCAGCATGATAACGAGGAAATGGGGGCGCTCAGACATAGATCTTTTTGCTTCCCCTCACAATTACCAAATACAGAAATTCTGCACAAGAACTGATCACTCTCAAGCATGGAAAGTGGATGCTCTATCATTCAGCTGGAAAGGCATGACAGTCTATGCCTTCCCTCCGATGCCTCTTCTTACCAAGGTGCTACTAAAAGTCAGACAAGAAAGGCCAAAAATGATCCTGATTGCCCCAGCCACGCCAGCACTGGTAGCCAATCCTAAAGAGTTTGTCTCAAGGCGCAGCTTGGCTTCTACCTCAAATTCCTCATATTCTGACACAACAAAACAATCAGATTCTGCACACTCAACTCAGAACCTTAAACCTGGCAGCATGGCAGATAATGTAGCCACTCAGACTGCACCTCTCTCTAAAGCTGTTATGGATGTCATTTTAGAAGCCAGGAGGCCCAGCACTAGGAAATCTTATGCAGAAAAATGGAAGAGATTCTGTGCTTCGAACCAGGCACAAGGGCTCGAACCACTTGTCCCTAATATACCTCAGATTTTACAATACCTGACTGAGATGCTGGACAAAGGCCTATCTTTCTCATCTATTAAAATCCATGCCTCTGCCATTTCAGCTCATTACAATACGGAACCTCCTATTTTTTCACATCCTCTACTATGACAGTACCTCAGAGGGGCAAAAAATATAAGACCCCCAAGGAGAGCACCAGTACCAACTTGGGATCTCAATTTTGTTTTATTAAAACTCACACTGCCTCCTTTTGAACCAGCCAGCGGAGCTGATCTAAAATTCTTATCATGGAAAACTGTTCTGCTCCTAGCAATAACTTCAGCAAGAAGAGTCTGAGTTACAGGCATTAATGGCTGTGGAACCTTTCATCGTTTTTCATCAGGACAGGGTTTCTCTTAGGACAAACTCAGCATTCATGCCAAAAGTGGTCTCCAATGTGGCCTTAAACCAAACCATTCATTCACCTGCATTCTACCCAAATCCCCAGAATAAAGGGGAGAGACTTCTGCATGCTTTGGATATACACAGACAGGTACGATTATACTTGGACAAAACAAAAGCTTTCAGAAAAACTGAGCAACTGTTTGTAGCCTATGCTGCAGGGTCACAAAGAAAGCCTATTACAAAGCAGACAATCTCAAAATGGATAAGGACACTGCATCCGCTTCTGTTATGCACGACATGGCAAATCTGTGCCTAAGGGCATTGGGCCTCATTCTACCAGAGCAGCAGCCATTTCAGCAGCTTTCCTCAGAGGAGTACCAACCAAAGACATTCTAGAAGCTGCAACCTGGAGCTCAGTGCACACTTTCACCAAGCACTACCACTTACGTCTCTACTCTAAATCCAGAGCAGGCTTTGCCACTGCAGTCCAGCAGGGCTTGTTAGCCTCTCCAAATCCAGTTTAGACTCAGCCACCCAACCTCAGCTTTGGGATTCTACCCAAGTGTAATGACTGCAACAGTGAAACACGATGAACATAATACAGTTGTGTACCTACCATAAATGTAGATGTTTGAGTGTATTCCCTGTTGCAGTCCAGGTTACCCACCCACCATCCCCCTTTTTTCATTGCTGGGACTTTTCTGTACTTCTCAACTCTATACAACCTATGTGGTGTACTTGCTTGTAGATGAAGGAAATGTTTATAATAATATATGCATGTTTCTTGGCATAATTTTATCTTTCCAGCCTTCCTGTCTGGCGACATCTGACATCTGTTGCTAGAAAAACTGAAGAAAATGGCGTCAGTTGCAACTTTTATACCCCTGGTGCACTGACGTCAGGGAAGAGGCGACAGCAACCGATGCCAGACCAAGACTTTGGAACTCGGGCCGACTGCGGGTCGCCTGCCAGCAGGATAACCCAAGTGTAATGACTGCAACAGTGAATACACTCGAACATCTACATTTATGGTAGGTACACAACTGTACTTTTGCATATTCTCTGTGGGCAAAGAGAAGAATATGTTGCCATGCCCACAACTTCAATAACCAAATGCACAGGGGGAAAACAATGTCCATGGTCCCCAAGGGAACATGAGACAGCAGGCAATATGGCAGTCGTCAGCAGCAGGCTGGCTAGAGGGCATGTCAGTGGCTGTAAACATGCAGTGTACAATGGGCAGTGCCTTTATAAGCGGTGTGTGTGGACCACTACCCCCTTCACAGTGTCTAGAGAACATTACCTAACATGCATGCTGGAGCATAAATTTATTTTATTTATTTTATTTTATTTTACATTTGTTGACCGGGCTAGTCTAACTGGATATATGTCCATTTTCAGTAGAGGCCCGGGGAGAAAAGCTCCAGGAAATAACATACAATGTAAGAAAAAGCATAGAGACAGTCCTATGCAGCAATAATGATGACATCAAAAACAGTTTTAAACAGCTATAATTATAACAGAGAGTTATATTATAAATTCTATGTAAACATATAGAAGAATAAAACATTTTTTTTTTTTTTTTTTTTTTTAACAAATCTTAGTAGGTCTTAGTTTGATAGTACACTTATATAATTTATATGAGAGGAAAGGATATTAAGGTGATGTCCTTCAAGAATGCAACTGCAGTCATAACATGTGGGTTGTCCTGCCTCAGGCAGCCCTCGGTCGGCCGGATTCCAAAGTCTGGGTCCGACGTCGGCTGATGTCGCATTTCTCTCCGACGTCAGGGCGGCTGGAGAATATAAGCATCAGCCGACGCCATTTTCTTCAGTCTTTCTTGCCGCGCAGTGCCCGAAGCAGAAGCAGTTCGCAAGTGCCGGTCGGTCAGCTCCTGTATTCTACAATACCGAAGTCATCAAAAAAGCTAAGTACCCCGTTGGGGACCTTTTCTTGCCTCAGCCGATGTCAGAAATTACTGAAAAAGTAAACAAAGCATATTACTTCTAGATCCTTACCTCAGCCGACTCCAGAGACACAAATTATGTCCATGGCTGCTGATTTAATTTCCATGATTAGAGGTTCACAGACCCATCCAGAGAGAGCATCCCAGCCTCCTCCTGATAAAAGGCCCCGGGTTGAACCCTCTGACCCGACTCCTTCAGATGAAGACTCTGAGGGCTCTGTCCACTCTGATAGCCAGGAAGAGCTCTTCCAGACCTATGAGGACTCAGATGCAGAAGATTCCATTCCTTCGGCCTCCCCTCCTGAGGATATTTCCTTTGGGGAAGTTCTGCACACCATGAGGGAACATTTCAAGTGGCAGGGCCAAGAATATTCTGATTCCAGGAAATGCCTTAGGACTTTCCTTAAGAAGCCTCAGCACAGGCCCTTAGCTATTCCTCCTGTACTTGATGTTCTGGATGATTTGTATTCTGATTCTAGTGCTACCCCTGATACTCTCCCTCCTGCTGCTAGTCATGTGATGTTGACCCACACTATATATTCAGAATGTTTTTAACTTTTGAAATGTAATGCACTGAAGAAGGGTTTTATACCTGAAAGCTTTGCTGTGTTTTGTTATTTTATTTTTTATAAAGTGGTTTTTTCTCCAGCGTTTGTGTATACTTTTTGACTGTTGCCTTTTGATATACGGACTCTCCCTCCTGCACCAGCCAAACCAGACAGGTATTACAGGGTCCCAGAAACTCATTCCCATTTATTCAGGGCCCATACTGTTGATTTGGAAACTATTTCACAGGGGCCTAAAGGAGTTTCAGCCTCCACCTCTAAAAATCCTTTGCCCTCCAACAGGGAGGCAAGGTCTTTAGAGAGATGGGGTAAAAAGGTTTACACTTCCACTACTTTATCTATGAGAGCTTTAAATTGCCTTTTTCATATGTTCCAGTATCAGGATTATCTCTTAGAAGATTTACAAAAAACACTAGCTTCTCCTGATCCTTTAGACAGGAAGACTTTGCAGGAAGCTGTACATAACACCCAGCAAGTAAGCAATCACTTTCTGCAGTGTGGATATGATGCACTGGAAGCTTCATGTAGGGCAGCTATGACAGGGGCAGTGATGCGAAGACATGCTTGGTTAAAAGATTAACCTCTACCAGATCATGTAAAAGCAAAACTTCTGGATGCACCTTTGGAAAAGAACAAGCTTTTTGGTGCAAATGCTAAGGATGTGCTAAAGACCATTGAAGAAAAAGCAAAATCAGTTCAAACTGTAAAGGATTTCCTCCAGGTTCAACCCCCCAGATTCAGTAGGAATTGGCCTTCAAAAAACTGGTCCTTTCCTAATCCAGAAAAGTTTCAAAGGGGTAAGAACAGACGTGGCGAGGAAGAGGCCAATACAGAGGCCCTTACAGGGGCGTCAATGGCAGCCAGGAAACCAAAGAGGTGGCAGGGGTTTCTCCTGCCCAACAACCACAATCTCAATGACTTTCCTCTACTACCGCCTACCAGAAACAACTAGAAGCTCCCTTGGCGGAAAATTATCTCTGTTTGCAGAAAACTGGCACAGACTGACAAAGGACAAATGGATTTTGGACATTATAGACCGAGGTACAGGTTTCATTTTCATACCCTACCAAGAAAACAAGGCATGCCAAATCTACCACAACATCAAAGGGCAGAGGCTATCAAGCAAATCTCTCTGCTAACTCAAATGAAAGCAATAGAAAGAGTTCCACAACAAGAACAGGGATTTTACTCAAGACTGTTCCTTGTTCCAAGAAAAGAAACTCAATGGAGACCAATACTGGACTTGTCCGCATTAAACACCTTTCTCATGGTACCAAAGTTCAAAATGCTGACTCTGCAGCAACTCCTTCCCATGGGCAAGGAGTCGTGGCTGATTACTCTGGACCTCAAGGAGGCATACCTGCATGTCCCTATCAGACACAGTTGCAGAAGATACCTCAGATTTCTTGCAGGGCCAGAGCATTATCAATTCTCAGCATTGCCATTTGGCTTATCTACTGCGCCCAGAGTGTTTACAAAATGCCTGGCTTCAGTAATTGCTCATTGCAGGCTCCAGGGTATACAAATTTACCCGTACCTGGACTGCCTCATACAAGCGGACGACAAACTGATGTTGACAAAAAATCTGGAATATGTCATACGATTACTTCAAGCTCTGGGATACACAGTCAACTTCCAAAAGTCAAGACTGCAGCCATCCCAACAAATAATCTTCTTAGGAGCCAAACTAGACACAGCCTCTCAAATGGCTTACCTGACAGAAGGCAAGCAAGAGAAGTTAACTCAATACTTCAAAGATTTAGCAAACCTCACCCAGATGACTGCAAGGAGATTCCTACAGGCCCTGGGTTACATGGCATCCTGCATTCTACTGGTTCCATTAGCAAAACTACACATGAGAAAGCTTCAATGGTACCTAAAAAGCATTTGTTCTCAGCACAGCAACAACTTGGAGACAATCATACCACTCATTCCATGCCTACAAAAGGAATTCCTATGGTGGGCTTCGGTGAGCAAGGTAAACACAGGTTTGTCATTCAAAAAACCACAGATAACACAGACCATGACTACAGGCGCCTCAGACCTCGGATGGGGGGCGCACATGGAAGGCAGATGTATACAAGGACAATGGTCTCCAAAGGAAACACATCTGCATATAAATCAAAAGGAAATGCTGGCAGTAATGCATGCTATCGAGGCTTTTCAAAACCAACTCCAGCAAGGTCACTTAATGATACGGACAGACAACACCACTGTGATGTGGTACATAAACAAGCAGGGGGGCACTCACTCTTATCCCCTTTGCAGACTGACAATGCAGCTTTGGGAGAAATCACTGAGTCTAAACATCCAGTTACAATCACAGTTTGTTCCAGGAAAAGACAATGTGTTGGCGGACAGCCTAAGCAGGAATTTCACAGATCCACACGAGTGGAGGGTGCATCCGAAGGCTTTCAGACAACTCACCTCGACATGGGACAAGCCAGAAGTGGACCTATTTGCCTCTCACCTCAATCATCTACTACCAAAATTTTGCACAAGGACATACCATCCAAAGGCTTGGAAAATAGATGCTCTTTCATTCAACTGGAGCTCCCTAGCAATCTATGCATTCCCACCTCTGCCACTGATGACCTCAGTATTACTAAAGATCAAAGCAGAGAAGCCCAAGGGAATCATAATAGCTCCGGATTGGCCAAGACAACACTGGTACCCACTACTACGGAGCATATGTCACACCAGGAGGTGGGCCCTCCCTCAGTGGCTTCTACTTTTGACTCAGCACAATTTCGAAACACTGCATCCAAACCTTCAGACTCTGCAGCTAACAGCCTGGGAGATCCCATAGATAAATTCAACTTACCTCTTTCTAAGGAAGTTCAGCGGATACTAACAGAGGCTCGAAGACCGTCCACCAAAAAGGTCTACTTAGCCAAGTGGAAAAGATTCAGCAATTGGAATACCAGCAAAGGGCATGATGCATCATTACTGAACATCCCACTTATCTTGGAATATTTGGCAGATATGTTACAGAGCGGCCTCTCATATTCATCAATAAAAATACATGCATCTGCCATTTCAGCTAGATACAACACTGATCCTCCTGTTTTTTCTCACCCCTTACTAAGACAATTCCTCAGGGGAATCAAGAACATTAAGCCTCCAAGAAAGGCCCCAGTGCCAGCCTGGGACCTCAATTTTGTCTTAGAAAAACTGACTCTACCTCCTTTTGAGCCAGCAGCTTCAGTTGACTTGCAATTTCTCTCATGGAAAACAGCTTTCCTGTTGGCAATTACCTCAGCAAGAAGGGTTTGAACTACAGGCCCTAATGGCAATACCACCCTTTATTATTTTCCACAGAGACAGGGTTTCATTAAGGACCAACCCTACCTTTATGCCAAAGGTGGTATCTAGGGTTTCTCTAAATCAAGCCATTCATCTGCCTGCCTTCTTCCCCAATCCTGAGAATAAGGGGAAAGGCTTTTACATACCTTGGACATTCATAGACAACCGATACTACCTGGACAGAACCAAGGCCAGTAGGAAGTCTGAACAGCTTTTGTAGCTTACGCCCCTGCAGTCCAAGGAAAAGCAATTTCAAAACAGACTATTTCTAAATGGATTGGACATTGCATCAGATTCTGTTATTCCTTTCATGGAAAGACTGTTCCAGCCTATGTCAGGCCACATTCCACCAGAGCTAGAGCCACCTCTACAGCATTTTTAAGAGGGGTGCCTACAAAGGACATTCTAGAAGCTGCTACATGGAGCTCCGTGCATACATTCTCAAAACACTACAATCTCCCCCTATATTCCAGATCCAGAGCAGGCTTTGCTTCGGCAGTCCTGCAGGGTTTGATTGCCACACCATCACTCTCCTAGAGCATACCTCCTCCCCCAGCTAAGCTATGGTATTCTACCCACATGTTATGACTGCAGTTGCATTCTTGAAGGACATAGTACAGTTTTGTACCTACCATAAATGTAGATGTCCGAGACATGCAACTGCAGTCGGTTCCTCCCTCCATACCCCTCTATGCTTAGGGTCCACTCCTATCCCTCTTTCTCTTAGCTGGGGATATCTGTTATGGTGTATTTGTTTTATTGCTCATGTATTTGTTTGGAATCCTGTTTTTGTCTTCCAATTTGATTACAGCCTTCCTTGGAGGGCACCTGGCATCTGGGGCAAGAAACACTGAAGAAAATGGCGTTGGCTGATGCTTATATTCTCCAGCCGCTCTGACGTCGGAGAGAAATGCGACATCAGCCGACGTCGGACCCAGACTTTGGAATCCGGCCGACCGAGGGCTGCCTGAGGCAGGACAACCCACATGATGTTCTTCATCTCACATTGCTGCAGTCCTTACATATGGGTAGTCCGCTGTCCTCGGTCGGCCCGAATACCAAAGTATTAGGCTGACGTTGGTCATGGGCGCTCAGATCTGACATCAGAGCGTCAGGGTATAAAAGCGCATGACCGACGTCATATCCTCAGTTTTGTTTTGCCGCATGGTCCGATGCAGAAGCAGCGTTGCAAGTGCCGTTCGGCGTTCTGAAATTTTCGTATTCTGAGTTTCAGACCGAAACCAAGTTGGGCTAAGTACCCCGTTGGGGAATATTTTGTTTTTCTTGCCTCAGTTATTTCGGATGTCAGAAAAAGTGAATAATTGTATTTCTTGTGGGAAACAGATACCGCATAGGGATTATCACTCTCTTTGTATTCCTTGTTTGGGACCGGAGCACGACGTAGTCGGGTGTCGGTTTTGTGCTAGGTTTAATAAGCGCACCATAAAACGAAGGTTAGATTGCGCTAGGTTAGTCTTTGGTAAGCGGTGTAATTATAATATGCCGTCGGATCCTCCGACGCCCGCTTCCACGAAGAAGCGCAAAGACAAATCTTTGAAGCCTAGACAGGATGATTCGTCCGTTTCGGACGCCGGTCCTTTAGAAGCTACAGTGGAACAGGTGGATCCGGCTGAAGTTTCTGTTGAGTCTCAGGGGGAAACTTTGATTTTACACGATGTGGCCTCACAGGAGTCAGGTCAGGCTGAAGGGGCCTCTCAGGTTCCTGTTCTCCCTTCCATACCTAAGGTGGTTAGGCCTTCTACTACTATTTCTAAGGCTCCTTCTAAGGGCAGGTCTGTTTTGCCTTCCTCTGGTGTCAGTCCTGGTTCTTCAGGGTCTGTGCCTAAAAAGCACATGCTTAAAATGGCAGAAGATTTGATTACTTTAATTAGAGGTTCTATGCCCCCTCCTGATAAGAGGCCCAGGGTGGAGCCAGAGTTGGAAAGTTTGGATCAGGCCTCAGATGATTCAGAGTCTTCTGCTGAAGACATTCAAGATTTCCCCCCTTATTCTGATTCTGATGCAGAGGATTCCACTCCTTCTGCTTCTCCTCCAGAGGATTTTTCTTTTTCAGAAACTCTACATTCCATGAGGGAGCATTTTAAGTGGGAAGGACAGGATTTCTCTGATTCACGGAAGAGGCTTAGAGAATTTTTGTTTTTACCACAGCATAGACCCTTGGCTATACCTCCTGTTTTGGATGTTGTTCAAGATGTTTTCTCGGAGGCTTCCCTTAATCCAGATTCTTTGCCTCCTGCGCCAGTTAAACCGGACAGGTATTACAGGGTGCCTGAGGCTCATAAATATCTGTATAAGAGTCCTAGGGCGGACCCAGAAACTATTAGTCAGGGGCCTAAGGGTGTTAGAGCTTCTGTTGTAAAGAATCCGGTTCCTCTAGATAAGGAAGCTAGAGCTTTGGATAGATGGGGTAAGAAGGTGTATAACTCTTCTACTTTAGCAATGAGGGCTTTAAATTGCCAGTTTCATATGTTGAAGTATCAGAATTTCCTCCTTTCTCAGCTAAAATCTAAAGTGGATGCTTTGGCAGAGGGCATAGAGTGTAAAGAATTGCAGGATTTAGTACATGTCTCTGAACAGGTGGGTAAACATTCTTTGCAGTGTGGTTTTGATGCTTTACAGGCTTCTTCTAGGGTGGCTGCCACTGGTTCAGTTCTTCGTAGGCACGCCTGGCTTAAGGATCAGAATTTATCCGAGCATGTTAAAACTAGAATTCTGGATGCCCCTTACAGTCTGAAGTTTTGTTTGGTCCCCCTGTGGAGTCAGTTTTGAAGAAAATGGAAGACAAGGCTAAGTCTATGCAGACTGTTAAAGATTTTTTGCAGGTGCAACCTCCAAAGTTTAGTAGAAATTGGCCTACTAAGGGGTGGATGTACCCTTCTTCTGATTCTCAGTCTAGGGGTAGATCTAGGCGTGGTAGGGGCAGAGCTCAGAGTACCTTCAGGCCTAGAACATGGAGTTCGCCTGCACAATCTGCAGGTGAGGGCAGGGGCCAGTCCTTTCGTAAACAGGCCCAATGACCTGCATTTTCAGCTGCCAGATTCTTCTTGCCTGGCAGCTCCTTTGGGAGGAAAGCTAGCACTTTTCAAGCAAAACTGGCTTTTAGTCACCCAGGACAAATGGGTATTGGACATTATAAACCGAGGCTACAAGTTCTATTTCCATACATTGCCTCCTTTCAAAGGCATGCCAGACGTTCCTCCTCGGCAAAGGATAGAGGCTCACAAACAGATTTCTTTACTTCTTCAAATGGGAGCTATACAGCCAGTTCCTCTGTCAGAAGTGGGCCTAGGATTTTATTCTCGCCTGTTTCTAGTACCAAAGAAAGGGAACACGTGGAGACCGATTTTGGATTTATCTATCCTCAACACTTATCTGGACATTCCAAAGTTCAAAATGCTGACGTTACAACAGCTTTTACCTCTGTTGGGAAAAGATCACTGGATGGTAACTCTGGATCTCAAAGAGGCTTATCTTCATGTTCCTATCAGGCCCAGTTGCAGGAGGTACCTGCATTTTCGGGCTGGAAATTTACATTATCAGTTCTCTGCATTGCCCTTTGGCTTATCTACTGCTCCAGAGTGTTCACAAAGGTTCTGGCTCCAGTGATAGCCTTTTTCAGGTTAAGAGGAATACAGATTTATCCTTATTTGGACGATTGCCTGATTATTGCACAAGACAAGGACGAACTTCTTCATCATCTACAGTATGTGATGGTAGTGTTAAGATGCCTAGGGTATTCTGTGAGCGAAACAAAGTCCAGTCTAGTACCCTCTCAGGACATGTGCTTTCTGGGTGTGAGACTGAATACAGCTTCCCAGATGGCTTTTTTGACCCCGGACAAACAAAGAAACCTTTCTCTTTATTTCCATCAAATGTCTCTACAGTCCAGGCTGACTGCAAGGACAGTCCTTCAAGCCTTGGGGTTCATGGCATCTTGTATTCTGGTGCTTCCCAATGCCAAACTGCATATGAGGAAGCTTCAATGGTATCTCAAAAATGTATGGACACAACACTGCCAAGATCTAGACACTGTCATTCAGATAATACCTTGCATTCAGAAGGAATTTTTGTGGTGGGCTCAGGAATGTCACCTAAACAAGGGACTCTCTGTGACCCGACCAGAGGCGAGTCAGATTCTAACGACAGATGCCTCGGACAAGGCTTGGGGAGCACACCTCAATGGAAAATGGGTGCAAGACACGTGGCCTGTCAGACTTCAACATTTGCATGTCAACTTGAAGGAGATGCTAGCAGTCCAATTTGCATTGATGGCTTTCAAGGATTTACTTCACCCAGGGCAGGTGTTGATTCAAACAGACAACACTACTGTCATGTGGTACATCAACAAGCTAGGGGGAACCCATTCGTACCCTCTTTGCAGGCAAGCGATGATTTTGTGGGAGACTGCTCTCAGTTTACACCTCAATCTTCAGGCAAGGTTTCTACCAGGAGCACAGAACTCCTTAGCAGATGTGTTGAGCAGACAAATAGTGGATCCTCACGAGTGGAAATTGGATCCTCATGTATTTCAAAAGTTGACAGTGTTATGGGGAACTCCAGACATAGATCTGTTCGCTTCTCCACTAAATTACCAGTTGCCAAAGTTTTGCACAAAAATGTTTCATCCCACAGCTTGGAAGGTGGATGCTCTATCATTCAGTTGGAACAATCTTCATGTCTATGCCTTTCCACCTCTGCCTCTTCTTCCCAAGGTACTCTTGAAGGCCAGACAAGACAAGCCATCCATGATTCTGATAGCGCCGGATTGGCCTCGACAGCATTGGTACCCACTACTGAGGAGTTTAGTACGAGAGCCTCCATGGCCTCTGCCTTTGATTCCGCACCTTTTGTCTCAGGAGGACAATCACTTCCTCAATGTCAGGATTCAGTCTCTGCATCTAACAGCTTGGCATATTCTGTTTTAGACCCTGGAGGGTCTCAGCTTCCACAACAAGTTTTGAATGTTATTTTGGAGGCCAGAAGGCCTAGTACAAGGAAAGTTTACGCTGATAAATGGAGGAGATTTTTTATTTGGAGCAAAGGGAAGGACTTTGATGTTTCCAAGCCTGATTTAAGTGTTTCTCTTCAATATCTTACTGAGATATTGGACAAGGGTTTGTCCTTCTCCTCGATAAAGGTTCATGCTGCAGCCATTTCTGCTCACTATGACTGTGACCCTCCTTTATTCTCTCATTCTTTGTTTAAGCAATTTCTTAGAGGGCAAAGAACATAAGACCCCCGTAGAGCTCCTACTCCTGCTTGGGATCTCAATTTTGTGTTGGAAAAACTTACTCTACAACCTTTTGAGCCTGCAGCTACTGCCGAGTTAAAGTATTTGTCATGGAAGACTGCTTTTTTGTTGGCCATTACCTCTGCAAGAAGGGTTTCTGAATTACAGGCCCTTATGGCAGTGGAACCTTTCCTGATTTTTCATAAGGATAGGGTATCTTTGCGTACTAATCCTTCCTTTATGCCTAAAGTGGTGTCTAGTGTGGCCTTGAACCAAACGATTCATTTGCCTACTTTTTATGCAGACCCCCAAAATAAAGGGGAGAAGATTTTGCATACTTTGGATATTCACAGGCAGTTGCGTTATTATTTGAGCAGAACCAAGGGGTTCAGGCAGTCTCAGCAGTTGTTTGTTTCTTTTGCTTTGGGTTCTTAGGGAAAACCTGTTTCAAAACAAACTATTTCTAAATGGATTGGTTTTTGTATTTCTTTCTGTTATTCCCATCATGGTAAGGAGATTCCGGCTGGAATCAGACCTCATTCCACTAGAGCTACTGCCACTTCTACTGCCTTTCTAAGGGGGGTAGCTACAAAAGATATTTTGGAAGCAGCTACTTGGAGTTCAGTACATACTTTTTCTAAACATTACCACCTTCCTCTTTATTCTAAGTCTAGGGCTGGATTTGCCACTGCTATATTACAGGGCATTTTAGCAGCCCCTAATGCTTTATGATTTTGCCATCCTCCCTTTCCTCTGCTTTGGGATTCTACCCATATGTAAGGACTGCAGCAATGTGAGATGAAGAACATAGTACAGTTTTGTACCTACCATAAATGTAGATGTTCGAAGATCCACATTGCTGCAGTCCAATTTACCCTCCCTCCTTCCCCACTGTAGTTTGGCATGGTTAGATGGTTTGGGTGGTGGTTGTTGTTGTTGGGCATGTTTTTGGGAGGTATTCTGTTTTTGGCTGTGGCCTTTCTTTTTAGGGCCTTCTGACATCTGGGGCAAGAAAAGACTGAGGATATGACGTCGGTCATGCGCTTTTATACCCTGACGCTCTGATGTCAGATCTGAGCACCCATGACCGACGTCAGCCTAATACTTTGGTATTCGGGCCGACCGAGGACAGCGGACTACCCATATGTAAGGACTGCAGCAATGTGGATCTTCGAACATCTACATTTATGGTAGGTACAAAACTGTACTTTATGACTGCAGTTGCATGTCTCTCGGACATCTACATTTATGGTAGGTACAAAACTGTACTTTTTAAGGAGTTTAGTATTTAGAGAAGGTAGAAGGTCAGAGACAAGAAATTGTTAGTCAGGGTTACAACAGGAGCATAACCAGTGGTTATTGAAGTAGTGTTTTAGATGTCTTTTAAAAAGTGGGAGAGAGGTCTGGGATGTAAGATCAGGTGGTAATTGAGTCCATACTTTTCCAACAGAGTTGGAGAACAAGGAATCACCTGCTAAGTTTTTAGATTTAGTTATATTCATAAGGATTTTGTTTGAGGATCGTAAATTTTGAGACTACTATATGGTGTAATAAAGCTAGAGAGTGTGGGAGTATTGTTGGGCTGATTAAGGGCCTTGTGAGTTATTGAGAGTTGATGAAATTGTATCAGGTTTGGAAGTTCAAGCCAGCATAGTTTTTTTACATTAAGACAGTGATGAGTTCTGTAAGGGGAGCTAGTAGCAAATCTGGCAATGTTACTATAGGATATAGCTAGTTTGTTGAGGTTCATTTTGGAGAGGTTAGTGTAGATGGGAGATGCATAAAGAAGGGTTGAGAGTAAATGAGTTCTAGCTATAGTGGATTTAGCTAATGGTGTTAGATATGGTTTTATTCTATAGAGGGATCCTAATTTTTTGTTGACTACTTTTACTGTGGTATTTATGTGTGAGTCAAAGTTGAGGTTATTGTCAATTGTGACTCCTAAGAGTTTAGTGGTCAGATCAGGGGAAATAAGGGTGCCATTATTAGATGTGAGGGTGAAGTGTAAAGGGGTAGTCCTTTGGGTAGGTGTGAAGAGTAAAAGTTTAGTTTTTTTAGCGTTTAGTAAGAGGCAGCGGTTGGAGAACCAGTCGTCTACTGTATTGAAAGCTTTTTGTGTTTGGGATTGTAGTTCGTCTAGAGAGGAGGCTGAGCAGACAATAGTAGAATCATCTGCGTATTGAATACATGTGGAGAGTGGAATGGCTGAGTGGAGATCATTGATGTAAATGGAAAACAAGAGAGGACCTAGTATGGAGCCTTGTGGGACACCTAATGAGATAGGTAGGTGATTAGATGGAGTGTTTTTCCAGAGTACAGCCTGCTGTCTGTTTTCTAGGTAGGATGTGAACCAGTTCATGGATAGTGGATTTAGTGAGTGGGACTTTAGGATGTGTAGAAGGATATGGTGGTTTCAAAAGCTTTTGATAAGTCTACGAAGACTGCAGAGGAGAGGATATTATTATTGCGGTTTTCGTTTATATAGTTTGTAACGGAAAGCAAGGCAGTAGAGGTGCTGTGAAAAGGTCTAAATCCGTGTTGACAGTTTGCCAGTAGGTTGTGAAGGAGAAGGTGGTTCATACGCTGTTTGTGGACACATTTTTCCATTATTTTTAATAGGGGAGAGCAGTGCTATGGGACGAAAGTTGGACATTTCATTAGAGTTTCCACCTTTGTGTAATGGGATAATGTGAGAAATTTTCCAGATGGATGGGATTATACCTTCATTTAGGGTTCTATTTATCAGTAAGGAGATGGGATAAGCTATGGCTTTAGATGCTATTTGCAGGAATTCTGATGGGAGTTTGTCAGCTGAGGGGGTAGTTGGTTTTAGTTTTTAGAGAAGGGAGCGAATGTATGATGTGGGTACTGGTTCTAACTTGAATACTGGGGGAACCTTGGAGGTGGGAGTTTGTAGATTAGTGATATCAGGGGATAGGTGGCTGGCAAGAGTTTGGATAGTATTGGTAAAGAAAGAGTTAAAGGCATTTGCTATATCAGTTAAATTGTCAGGGTTACTGCCTAAGGGGTTGGGGGTAATAGTTTCTCCAGGATGAGTAAGTTTATTAATAGTAGACCAAAATTTTTGAGGTTCCTTGAGGGAGGACTGTTGTAGGTGAAGGTAGTAATTTTTTTTGTCTAGTATGATGGCTTTTTTTTTATATTTCTTTCTTGTCGAAAGGTTAGATGGTCCGTGGAGTTTTTAGTAGTTCGCCATTTGGCCCAGGATTTGTTTCTTTGTATGATTAGTTGCCTAGTTTTGTTTGAGAGCCAAGGAGCAGATTTAGCTTTCATCCTAATACAGCGCATAGGAGCATGGTGATCCAGGATTGTTAGGGATGTAGAGTTAAAGTATTCAACTGCTTTGTTAATTGGGAGGGATTTTAGAGGAGACCAATTACATTGTTTAAGGTCTGTTTGGAATTGTTCAGGGTTAAAATGCTTTTTGCTGTGAACTGTTCTTATAGTGATAGGGAAGGTTGGTTTAGTTTTATGTCTGATTATGTATGTTAGCAGGTGATCACTAAGGTAATCTGGGAGGGTTTCTGCGGTATACGTTTGGTGAGGGCTATTAGTTAGTATTCAATCTAAGGTGCTTTCTTTTTTATTTAGTTTGTTGATTCTGGTGGGTGAATTAATAGCTTGTGAGAAACCATAAAGGGTAATGTGGTTGGAAGGGTTTGTATTGTTACATGAATTCCAATCAATGTTAACGTCTCCTAGGATTATGGTTTCTTGTGGGAGTTGAGAAGACAGTCCATTGAGTATTTTTTCAAGTATACCAATGTTGTTACCTGGGGGAAGATAGATGCATATAATATGTATAGTTTTATGTCTGTTGAACTGGAGTTTTGAGAATTATTTCACTGCTGAAGTCTACAGGTAGGTTAAGATTAATGGTACTAAGTTGTATGTGTGCTTTGTAGAGAATTGCTATACCTCCACCTTTTTTCAATGTGCGGTCAACACGAAAAATACTGTAGCCTGGAGGTGTGATTTCACTATCTTTTATTGTGGGTTTTAGCCATGTTTCTGATAAGACGAGGATATCAAATTGGTGGACATCAAGGAGGACATGAACATGTGGTATTTTATTGCAAATGCTACGTATGTTAAGATGAGCAATGGTGAAGAGAATTAGGTGGATTGATAAGAGGTCCAGTGTTATATTTGGTTTGGGAGTTATTTATGGTGGTAGGGATAGATGTTGGCCCGGGATTAGGATGAATGTCCCCATCTTTTAATGTTTGGAGAAATATAAAGTCTTTTGGTCTGAGAGGTTTACAGTAAAAGTGAATTGTTAGTTTAGTTTTTAGTTTGTTATATTTAATGTGAACTATTCTATGAAATTTAGCACTTAGGTAGGTAGGTTGAGAAGTACTAGTTTGAAAGGTAGGTTGGTTTGGTATTATAGGTGTTAAAGTGTGCTTGGATGGAATATGGAGGGTGTAGGTAAGAGGTTTTTCATAGGAAGACGAGATAAGTAGTAGATAGAGTTGTTAGGAGTGTGATAAGTACTGGTATTTGTAGTAGGTAGGGCATGATTAGGTGGGATGCGAACTACTGTTAGAGGTAAGTGTTTAAGGTTGGAGGGAGGTATAGAGGTGTATGTTAGGAGGAGTTCTTGTGGGAGGGACTAATTAGACGGGTAGGGGATTGGTGAAGTATTGGTGGAAGAGTGATAAGGTGTGAATGGTTGTGGAAGTGAAGGGAGGTATATGATTGGTGTAACATGGTGTGGGTGTGTCTATTGGAGGGATAAATGTAGGATCACTGGGGGTGGGTGGTAATTGGGGGTAGGGTATGGGAGCGGAGTGAGCCCGCAGGGCGAACGGAGTGGGTACAGGCAAAAGAGTAGAGTTTCAAGGAGAACAATCTGTTAAGTGGGTGAGTTCAACAGGTAAGTCACAAATGAAAAAGGGTGGGAGAAGGATTGTGAGACTAGCTGGAGGTTAGAAAGGGTAGCAATAGAGCAAAAGTGTAGGAGACAGTATGAGAGTGAGAAAGAGTGAGTTAAGGAGAAGCAATGACTAAGAGAGTAGAAAATAGAGGTATGGTACAACAGATGAGTGTAGGAATAGAATTGCAGATAGTTAGAAGAGAGGCGCCAGTTAGTGTGTAGTCACTAAACAGCTTTGAAGATACACTTGCAGGGAGTCTGGCAATGGCGATATGGGGTATATTACTACCTGAGAGGGAGAGAGAGGTTGGTTGTAGGGCAATGTTTAAGATATTAGATAATTAGTAGTTTGATAGACTGGCTGCTGGCAGTCCTGCTAGGGAAACTTGTCTAGCCTAGCAGTGACATTAAACATTAGGATAAGCTCAAAGTTATAAGATCGGTTGTAACACATACTTTCACTGTCTTGTAGTGGGTTGGCTTCTCAAGGAGGTGATAAATAAGGTTCCAGCTCGGACAAATATGTTGAGGCTTCCAGTTGGATGGCGTCTAGTAATTTAGTACAGGGATGTACTGGGTCACAGGCTGGTAAATGAAGAAAAAGAAAGGGTAGTGAGGTAGCAGTTTAGTAATAAGGAGGAAAGTGTTACACCTAGATTATACACAGTTATATGAGTTAGCCATATTAATCAATAGAAACCCTTGGTGTATATAGTAAGATCTAGAGAGTGCAACAATGCAGGTACCTAAGGATTCAGAGGACATATTCAAATGCGGTCAGGAAGCAACAATATACAAAGGCAATCAGTAAGCAAGTATGTGAATAGTTACATTCAGTATCTATTCAATTATATTCAACAATGAAAATTAGAATAGAATTATAACAACAAGCTATCTGTATAGTAAAATACAATTATGTAGCTAGGATGGAAAGAACATCATATGCAGCATCCATACAATTGTAAACCACAGCAGTATTATTTAAGTAAAAATGTATTAACTACAGTCTTGAAGAACTCAAGTTCAATAATCAAGCTAAACATATTACTTATATAGGCAAAATAAAACTAAGGCCAGTAGAGTTATGCCTAGGCGAGCAGGGATGGAATCACTAGGTAAGTCCCCACGTGAAAAAACGCTAACCAGGTGGGGGGGTGGGTACAACAAGGGAGAGGGACACAGTAAACAACTGTTAGGAGCAGTTAGGATTAGATAAAAGGCAGATAAGGTACTGTAGCCTATGATCAGCCAGGTATATGGCGATAAACGCTAGTGAAGCGTTCTGTAGGTGTAATAAATAACAAATGGCTGTATGGTAAAAGGAGTTCTAGGCAAGCAGAGATAGTCGCTAGGTGAGCGGCGAGCAGAGAAGGAGTCGCTAGAACGGCCACGTGCAGAATGCCAATAATTAGCGAGTAGTAACAGCAGGGGCACGGACCCAAGAAAAAACTGTTTAGCTGCATGTAGAAATATATAAAAAAAAAACAGGAGGTACGTCTAAGCACATAGACAGTTAAGCATTTAGGGATTAAAGATTAGTAAAATTACAGCTAGGTGTAATAGAGTCTGTATGCAGTAAAAATCAATCTAGGCAGCAGAGAGTGGAGTCGCTAGATAAGAGCCTGAGTGTAGCACGCTAACAAGTAGCGAGTGGGTGTTTTGCAGCAGTTACAAATAGGAGAACAACGGGTAATATTTCTAAGCAGATAGTATAGTCAGCCCTTAGGAATCTAGGCCTGGTAAACTACAGCTGTGATTAATGAAACATGTACACAGTACCAGTGTTTCTAAGTAGCGGGGAGAGGAGTCGCCAGGTGAACCCACGCGTAGAACGCTAATAATTAGCGAGTGGATGCAGCAAGGGTGGAAGACACAGTTCAGAGCCGTTTAGCAGCAGTCGGCAATATATGAAAGACAATAGCTACACATTCAAAGTAAAGACTCTTGTATAAAACATTAAAACATAAAAGCAGTAATTAGATAAACAGCAGGTAATATATCTAAGCAGATAGTACAGTCAGGCGTTAAGGAATCTAAGCCTGGTAAACTACAGCTGTGTTTAATTGACCTGTAAGCAGTACCACTGTTTCTAAATAGCAGAGAGAGGTGTCGCCTGGTAAACCCACGTGTAAAACGCTAACAATTAGCGAGTGGATGCAGTAAGGGCTGAAGATTCATTACAAAGCCGTTTAGCAGCAGTTGACAATATATCACAGGCAATAGCTACACATTCAGAAATAAACAGTCATGTACAAAACATAAAAACATAAATGCAGTAAATAAAGCAAACTCACTGTAGGACAAGCACTGGGCAAGGTGCACAGTAGCCAGCTAGTGGGCAGGAGAGAAAGAATGGCCTCTCCGAGTATGGGGTGTATTTATAACTTAAGAGACTACAAGGGGAGGGGTGTAACCTTCAAAAACAGGTAAGAGGCAAGACTCACGAGATAAACAGAGAGAGATTTAAGAGGGTAAATGTAGGGGGAGGAGAGTAGAAGTTAAGTAACAAGAGTGAGTGAGAGATGGAGAAAGCAGCTAGAGTACAGTCAGATATAATGTAAGGAATACAGACAATAGTGGCTACAAAAGGATAGGTGAGATACAAAGGGTGCAATAGAGGTAAGAACAAATCAGTAGAGACAAAAGAGTAGAGTTTCAAGGAGAACAATCTGTTAAGTTTGGAGTTCAACAGGTAAGTCACAAATGAGAAAGGGTGGGAGAAGGATTGTGAGACTAGCTGGAGGTTAGAAAGGGTAGCAATAGAGCAAAAGTGTAGGAGACAGTATGAGAGTGAGAAAGAGTGAGTTAAGGAGAAGCAATGACTAAGAGAGTGGAAAATAGAGGTATGGTACAACAGATGAGTGTAGGAATAGAATTGCAGATAGTTAGAGGAGAGGCGCCAGTTAGTGTGTAGTCACTAAACAGCTTTGAAGATACACTTGCAGGGAGTCTGGCAATGGCGATATGGGGTATATTACTACCTGAGAGGGAGAGAGAGAGGTTGGTTGTAGGGCAATGTTTAAGATATTAGATAATTAGTAGTTTGATAGACTGGCTGCTGGCAGTCCTGCTAGGGAAACTTGTCTAGCCTAGCAGTGACATTAAACATTAGGATAAGCTCAAAGTTCTAGGATCAGTTGTAACACATACTTTCACTGTCGGTTGTAACACATACTTTCACTGTCTTGTAGTGGGCTGGTTTCTCAGGGAGGTAATAAATAAGGTTCCAGCTCAGACAAATATGTTGAGGCTTCCAGTTGGATGAGGTCTAGTAATTTAGTACAGGGATGTACTGGGTCACAGGGTTATTGTTTACCGACTTCAAGTCTGGGTGATTTGCTGCCAAATGTAGGGTTATCACTTGTCCTTTGCAAGTCAGAAATGCTTGACTGTCACGGAAGAAATAGAGTAAACAACTCAAATGCTACAAAAATCCACTTTTATTTTGGCAAAAACAGTTGCGTCCATTGCACTGGCACGGAGTATCTGTGACTACAGTAGCATGCAAGACTTCCTGCAAGCTATAGCAAACTTCTACATGTTGTAGTTACATAAGCATGTACTGTACACTGAGCATAACACTCATTACTTCTTCTGCCACCATGCATTTGGTTATTAAACCTGTGAGCATGGCAGTGTGTGCTTCTCTTTGCCCAGCGGGAATTTGCAAACAGCCATATTTCTCTGCAGTTGAATGACACTTCAGCCATGTGTCCTCAGCCATATGTACCACAGGGAAATGTCTTGTTGCCTAGGTGCCTGAACCCATGTGTGTGTGTGTGTGTGTGTGTGTGTGTGTGTGTGTGTGTGTGTGTGTGTATATATAAATATATATATATATATATGTGTATGTATAATATGTATAAAACGGAAACAGACTAACACAGACTGCCAACCAGTCACGAGTGGAGTTCCACAGAGATCAGGCCTGGGTCCTCTCCTGTTTGGCATCTACTTCTCAGAAGTCCAGGCCAACATGGAGGAACTCTGGCTGACCAAGTTCACTGATGATTGCAAGCTGGGAGCCATTATTAACTCAAGAAAACAAGTCCAAGGCAAGCACGTTGGTAAAGTATAGAGTGGTAAAAGTCCAAAAATGAAAAAAGCAAAACAGTCTTGCACAAATGCAAATAATTTAGTGGTGAACAAAGCTTTCAGACAAAACAGCCCTTCATCAGTGTTTAGTCATTATTAACTCCTCAAGTGATGTAGACAGCCTACAGAAAGGCTTCACTGAGACCAACGACTGGTGTCAAAACCATGGCCTTAAGCTTAATGCCAAAAAATGCGTTGTTATTCCCTTTGGGAAAATCTCAGTTCCCACTAATTACCACACTGATGGTAGCCCACTGAACACTGAAGGCATTATAAGAGATCTGAGGACACAGGTTGACAGCAACCTCTCCTTTGACCACTACATTGCCACTGTGGTCAGAAAGTCCTTCTATGTGGCACATCTCATTACCAAGGGTTTTGACTCCAGGAAGAAAGAGGTCATCGTCTGTCTCTACTCTTCCCTCATTAGACCAATCATTGAGTATAATGCCCCATTTGGCAGGTACCTCACTAGACACCTGCAACAGCTGAAAAGGCCACAAAAGTACCTCACGAAAAGGATTCTTCATGGGCAGACTCAAAAAACTCCAGCTTTTCAGTGTCTCATATCACCTATTGAGGCAATCTTTGCTTGACTTGCAAAGCCATGTCTGACCCAGCCCTGTTAGAAATGTTACACCTAAAGAAATCCCAATCCCTCTGCACCACACACTCCAAGGACCTCAACCTCATTACCACAATCAAGAGAACATGCTGGAGGGACAGGTTCATAACCCAGAGACTGCCCTTGCTCTGGAATAGACTTCCCATACATGTCAAGCAGAACACCTCACTGGCCTTTTTCAAGAGAAATCTTGATGAGTGGATAGAAAATAGAAAGTTCACCCCGGGGATTACTCCAGTGGCTCTACTTGATAGAGGCACTGGGAACTAACGGCGGCATGATGCCAGGGCACTTCTGTGGGCTAGGCTTGTAAAAGGTTCCAGGGCCGTTGGCCTAGTACACACCTATGAACCTATATGTGTGTTCTTTCTGGCATCTACAAGCCGCCCCTGTCCATAATGACCACAGGAGGCAAGCCAGTGGTAAATTTGTGATTTCCCATTTATTGGTCTAAACTGTGTTTTAATAAGCCGAGGAAAGAGTTGTGTTTCACATAAATGGGAGTCTGTTCTACAGAAGGGGTAAACTCTGGGACACATACCTGCCCCTCTAACATGATTTGTTTATGTCACAGATGAGGTTTAGATCCTTAGACTGTGTAATTCTAGTGCTGTTTTGCTAATGTGCAGTAGATCCATTAGGACTAGGTTGGAAAATTACTTGTAGTTTAGGCATAGATCACCCTTTAGTAGTTTGTAGGAGACAGAGTACAGGGACAGAGCTTTGAGGTGGTCCACATAGGACTGAGGAGGGTCTGTGGCTGCTCCAGCTGTTGCAAATGCCTGGTCAGCTACATGCTGAAGGGTGCAGTGTAGGGCTGAGTAAAGTGTGACTATGATCATTAGATCTGGATGCCATACCCTCAATTATAAGTTGCGCCATGTAGAAGGATTTTCTTACCACTATGGACACATGGTGATCAAAGTTCAGGTTGCTGTCAACCCGAGTTCCCAAGTATCTTCCCATTGAGTCTACCTTAGGGGAGTGTTATCAGTGTTGTAATTTGCAGGGGTGGTCATTTTCCCAAGTGGTGTAACTAAGCATTTTAACGCATTGGGTATTAGGCCATGGTTCTAGCACCAGTTATTTATTTGTGTCCTTTCTGGAGGATATCTACATCTTTGGGTGATTCGGTGATTGCACCCAGCTTGCAGATGTCCGCAAATTTTGCCAGTCAACTCTACATTTGCTTTACTTCAGTGAAGTATACTCCAGATAATAGAGGTCCCAATACCGAGCCCTGTGGAAAAGGTAACAGGCTTCTTGATGGAGGTAACTTCATGTGTCCTATCTGCGAGTCATTTGGCTATATATTGTGTGACATAAATTTGTGAGTCTGGCATTAATATACGAGTGAGGTATTGTGTCCGATGCCTTTGCTAGGGTGAGATAGCCAGTATGCACCTTTTTGCCCCATCTATGTCTCTAGTCACCTTCTCGAAGACATCTCCCAGGTTTAGTAGGCATCACCTGCCCTTGATGAAACTGAACTGGGATAGGTCCAGGGTTTGACGATTTCCGGTATCTTTATATTGTCATTGCAGTTCTTCATTTGATGACTTCCTGGATTTCTGCACTTCACCACCAGTTTTCTGACCACTACTTGTAGCTGATTGTGGTAACCACTGGTTTATGCTTTGGGTTGACTGTTTCACTGTGGATGACTTTGCAAACAAACACAGAAGAGAAGCCTCTCAGTAAGCAAGCTGTTTTAAAGCCTTTGGGGAGGGACAAGACTGAACTTTGTTTTTGGCCACTAACCTCCTGATATCGGTACACCCCCCCCAAACCAAGTTTCTTCTTATTTTCTTTTAGTTAAAAAATGAGTATGAAATGCCGGCACTCACTTCTTCACATTTCATACGTTATTCCCAGCAAGCAAGTGTATCTAATGCAACTGCTGCCTATTATAAATTACAAACAAATGCTATCATTGTATTTGTGAATCGCTTCTGTCAAACACAACTTCAAATTTATATACTCAAGACTTGATTTCATCACTATCACAGAACATGAGTAAAATGTTGACATAAAGTACTAATTAACTTGGATGCACCGTCCCTTTTGTGTACCAATGATATTTTTAGCAACATCTAAAATATACCTTGTTTGTACACCTAACAATGCTGCTCTTCTTTCGTTTTAATTAACAGTAAATAATTCACCCTTTAGATGCAGTGACTAACAGTTATGTCTTTATCACCTTGCAATGCTGAAAATTATTTCAGCTTCTTCATTAGAATGTGCCAAGTGGTCATCATCTTTCATTGAATAGTGGCAATTTTGCACTGCTAGATAGGTTTTTGAAAAGCTGAACCCAGTATACGGAGATGCTGGAGTTAGTGGAGCCATCTCTTGAACCCATCATTTTCACTGTATGATCAGTTTGATAATGTATAAATTTATCGAATAACTACTCAGCATTAGCTTTTTTTGCATAAACTGTCAAATGAGCAACATCATTAAAGGGTATGGAAGATGTTTCATCTGTTTTTTAGTAAATTAATAATACATGCAGCGTCTTTCAGTAAATGATCTTGAATTAAAATTCTAATAGTTTTTTTTTTGCAGCATTCCAGTACAGACAGCTGCAAAGTTCTAGTGAAAATTAATCTGAATTGCAACAACCACATAAAGAATGAAACAGCAGCAGGATATGATTACATTTATCTACCTTTTTCATTCTGAACACAGAATTTTATCAAAATAAATTATCCTCATGAAAGTGCATCCATTAAATATTTTGCCAAACTAAAAAAAAGTTATTTGTTTAGCGTATCAGATTTATAAAACATAAGCTATGGAGACATGCTCATTAAGACCCTTGGGGGGGGGGGGTCAGAAAACTGCACAATCTCTCCCTCACCAACATGGGCACATCAGCCCACATTTTCCAACACAAAGAATAAAAACTTTTTAAACCAATATAGGAAAAGGAAAGTTTAAAGGTCACATTTGTTAATACTGGCCAAATGTGCATAAATTCTTTTATGTAACCCTCTTCCATCTTTCTGACATAAGCTGGAATCATGAGCAGAATGCAATGTACACCACCACTTTGGTGTTGCAGTTATATTTACCCAAACGAAGAATCACCTTGGGGTTATTTGTTTACAGTCATCTCTGGGCTCAAGAATGTAACAGTAATGGCAAGGACCACATTTTGCCATGCTACCTCATGTGAGGACCTGTTTGAACAATTTCCAAATGTATCCTTCATGTGGTGATAAGATGTATAAATAAACCTGGAAGATGGTCCAAGCCTGTCCATATCACAATTCCTCTTGGTAAATAAAGTCTTCTTCCTTTGAATAACTGAATGGACCTTGCCAGTATCAACAGAATCATGAAAGGCCATTATTGTAAAAAATTCACCATCACAATTCTTATCCCCTTTTGAAATATTTTAATTTTTTTTATGGGTGCATATCTGCTGGTCCTGTTTTCCCTAACTACACCAACAATCTGATCCAGTAAGCTGTTTGGGTGGTTTCTAGATATAAATGTTTCATTCAGAAACCCACACTGAATTAAAAAATTTTGTAACATCTGAGTCTAGACTACCAATCACTGAAGAGCTTAGGAACTGCTTCTCAAGAATAAGTGATTCTGTTTTGCTGCTGATAAGTGAAGGAGCAGAAGAGCATCATCTCTCGTTCTTCTTGGAGATTACCAATTGCTGGAAAGCTTGAAAATTGCTTATTAGGAGTCAGCTTTGTTTAATTGTATTGCTTTGCTCCTGATGTGAAAAGGAAGATAAGGTGTTGTTTCCTGCTAGTGTTTGATTCGGCAGTGTGTATGGGACTTCGCTGAAAGGTCTGGTTGTAGCTTTGGTGAGAATCTTTTAAAGGCCTTTGTGCATCTTGACTTTGTCTGGTTTTGTAGGTTCTATCCAGGGTATCTTCTAACTATATCAAGTGTACTGAACCCAGGAACATCTGGCTTAATACTACAAATGAAACAACTGTTGGCCAGCATGTTTGTGAACTGGAGCTCTGAAAACCAAAACATCCCAACAAGCTAATCAAAATACATAGCTTTATTGTTCAAACCGGTTTCGGCAGAAAATGCCTTCATCAGTGAAAGATAATCAATGTTACAAAGCCAAAAAGTACATAAATATTTATATGCATCCCCAACCAATAGGAAACTTGGTATGTTCCTGCTTCTGAATGCTAATTACATATACATGAAGTAACAAGATGATATAAAGTTACACAAAACTATAGTAAGGGTCTAGTGAAAAACATTTCTGAAAATAATGTATAATCATGTATATTGGAGAATATACATAAAAAACTGAAAATAGAATCAGAGAATAAGCAAGGATGATAATTATATACACATAGGTAATGGAATAGTGCATGAACATGAAATGCCATAACAAATAATGGAGAAATCAGGATCCAAATAAGGATCATGAAAATTAAATCTGTTACAGTAGAAATGTCAACTCAATTAATGTAGAAAAAATATACATCATATAATGAGAATATATTGGTACAGAAATGACATGAAAAAATAATAAGCATGTATAGGTTTCAATACTCAAAAGATATAAAGAAACCAAATTCCTACTATGCTGAATAATAAAAAAAGGGAAGATATTGACATATCAAAGAACAAGCCGAAGGATTGTATAACAAAATGCCAAATCACTAACCACATGATAGCATAAACAACCATGGTATTCAATAGTAATAATTGTATAAAAAAAGTTGTATAAACCATAAGTGTAAAGAAACAATAAATACTAATACTATACTAAAATAGTGGTTACAGATCAAACCATTGACAAATACAATAGTGTGAAAATTTTATATGACTATTATTCCATGGTTAAGACAAAGCTAAACGTAGTAATGCTACCTAGTAAACATCATAGGTAAGGTACGACACAGATTCCTCATAAAAGATTGTGGTTACAAATGGTCATTCAATATTTTTCTTTATGACTGAGAATACTATGCCATCCTTGTGAGTTGCTTCTATCACCAATAATTTTATGAATGATCGTAAAAGTAACTTGAGCATTTTGATGTTTTAATGCATGTCTGTATAGGGCATTAGTTTCTTTTTTATTTTCAATGTCACTTCTATGTTCATTCATACGGGTTCTAAGTGACCTGGAGGTTTGGCCTACATAAAAGGCCGAACATTGGCAAGTAGCCAAATAAACCACCCAGCTGCTGCTGCAATTTCCAAAGATTTTACATTCGTACACTCTACTAGTGTTCTGGCTGGTAAATTGTTTAAATTTACTAGCTTGTTTGCAAGTACCACAATGACCACAGGGGAATGTGCCCAACAGTTCATCCTCAGACATGGTCATTTGCTTGTGTATGGCTCCCCCACTTTCCTTATGTTTGAAGTGAGAAAACAAAGAACCTAATGTTTTACCTCTCCTATATGTAAAATGACACTGTGATCCCAAAAGTGATCTGAGCTGGTCATTAGCCAAAAGAATGTTCAATGTGTATTGATAATGCCCCTGATGGCATTGTGATTTCTACCATAGGCGGTGACAAACCTGATGGTAGATTTAGAAGAATCGATGTTATGTGTTTTGTATTGTAATAATGTATCCCTGTCAATGTTAGTGGACCATTCCCATGCCCTAGCAATATCCTGTTGTTTGTAACCTCTATTTGCATATCTGTGATACAGATCTAAACTGGCTCGTTCGTAGTCTAGTTGTGTTGAACTTATGCGTTTAATACGCATGAATTGTGACTTACGTATGTTGCGGATGGTGTGGCGTGGATGCATGCTGGAAGCATGCAATAAAGTGTTATATTGGGGGTATTTACGGTATGTCTTAGTATTAAGGGTGTGATCCCTGTTTCTGGAAACTGTAACATCCAAAAAATTCATGGTTTGTAAATTTTATGTAACTGTAAACTCAATTCCCCAAATATTGCCATTGAGGTATTCAACAAATTCCTCCAAGTATGTAGCATCTGCCCGCCACACCATCCAACAATCATCTAAATATCTGCGCCATATATCAATTTCCACAAGATAGATGTTGTGTAGTGGATCATATATCATGCATTCTTCGAAAAAAGCCATGAATAGATCCGCATAAATTGGAGCAAAAGAGGCTCCCATAGCCGTACCCTGGAGCTGCCAGTAACATTCCCCTTGGAAATAAAAAACATTTTATTCAATACATGTTCAGTCATGCAAATATGCAAGGTATTGAACCCAGGGGAATATAAGGCAGACAGGTCTAACCAGTACTGTATAGCTTGTAGACCTGCCCAATGTGGAATACTGGTATACAAAGCTTTGACATCTAGTGAGCACATAAGCCAACTAGGCTCCAATTGTGTATCCTGAATGATCTGTAAGAATTGTGTAGTATCCTGCAATCTCGCTCTAACAAAGGTCAATAGAGGTTTAAGGTATTGAGTGAAAAACATGGATAGTGGTTCAGTCAAAGATCCAATACCAGAGACAGTTGGTCTGCCCGGAGGTTTGGATATTGATTTGTGAATTTTAGGGAGTAAATATAGGACTTGTTTCTGTGGATCTTTGACCGTGAGATGTAGAACACTACTCTTGCTAATGATACCTTCTTCTTCAACTAAATTTAGGAAGGAATCTATTTCCTTCTTGAATACTGGAGTAGGATCAATGGCCATATTCATGTAGCAACTTGTGTCAGATAATTGTGATCTACCCTCATTGAGATAATAACTCATGTTCATAACTACTACCGCTCCACCCTTGTCTGCTGGTAAAATCGCAATATTGTGGTTGTTACATAGCTGTTGTAGGGCTGTAATCTCAGGCGGTGATAGATTATGTCCAAGTATGCTGAATTCCTTGTGTTGGAAATGTAAATCCCTGAGTACTGATTGCATAAAAATAGATACGTATTTGTTCATCGGTGGCTGAAATTCAGATGTGAGAAATCTGAATTCATTAGATCTTTGAGACTCCCTATCAGAAAAAAACAATTTTAAGTTCAAATTGCGACAGAAACTAATAACATCTGTGACAATGTTGTATTCATCAGAGAAAAACCCGGGTACAAAACCAAGTCCTTTATTCAAAAGTTCTTCTTGTTCATGAGACAATGTTACATTAGACAAATTTAAAACATTCTGATAAACACAATTAGTTATGTTAAGAGGTTCTGAATCAACCCCTCCAGGGAGTTGGATTTTGTTCCTGTGCTTATGTTTGCGTCCACCTCGACGCCTTGTGCCATTTCTAAAGGGACTGTCATGTTCGATCTTTTCCGATTAGGTGATTCCTTATTTCCAATACTATCATTATCTGTATATGAGGAATCCTCCCCTGATGTGCTTGTATTGGACTTGTCTCTAGTTTTTAAGATTGATCTGGGTCTTTTTCTAGTTCTAATATTTGTGGACCCCTGACTGGCATCCATAAATCTAACTGTTCTGTGTGACTCAAAAGGGTGTCCTCTCTGATAATCTGAGTTGTCCCTGTTAAATATTTTTGATTTTTCTTTCTCTGGTTATTTTCTCATGGTTTGCCAGCTCCTTTGACAATTTCTTGGTAGATTCATTGAATGTAGAAAGGGACTCAAATTGTTTACATTCCTGACATAATGTTCTAACCTCATTGAGGTTTATATCCACCATTCTTTCATAATATTGTGCCAATATAATAACAAACAACATGGATGCTTGTTGCAAAGCTTCATTCCATTCCTTGATTAGTCTCTCTTCAGATCTCCCAACCAATGGTTGCAAATGGATCCTAAGACCCCTGGGGGCAATATTCTTGCTCGAATATGCACAAAATAATCTTAGGTGCCAGATGTTAGAGCTTAAATTTTTGAGACCCTTAGTAAGGGAATGAAATGCCAAATCACATTCATGGGGTAAATTTTGTTCGGACTCGTTTTGATTACTGCCTGGTGAGATATTGATTCCAAATACACCAATATCCTCCTGATCGGCACATAATCCTGAAAGAATATTTTCTAAATCTATATTGTTAATATGAGGTGGATAGATATGTGAAAACAACAGAGCTGACAAACCAGGATGATAACCTTTGTGGAAATCCCAATAGGTGACCAAAATACATACAACAGAGTATATGGATGTCAGCCAGGGCACCACACATAAATCCAATTAAACTTGTATCCGTAATACACCAAGTGATGAAAATAGAGAATAGTCCAATATGGCAGTAATAGTCCAATATAGCAGTTTGGAATTCGTGCTACTCATTTGCTTTTGGTGAGAGAAGGAGCAAAGGATCATGCAGATGTGTTGTGACAAGCAGTACAGACATTACCAGATAGACAGCAATTCCAGTAATGAACTCCAAACCTCAAAGCAGAACTCTCCCTTCAGCCCACATTAGTAAACATACTTAAACTGACACAGTGTGTGTGAGAGATGTAGCTATATAATGCTATTGGAGGAAAAGCTCTCACACAAAGACACGGCAAATAACATGTAGGTTGTTAGTACCACACGACACCACACTAAGCTAATCACACTTTCAAAAGAGCATAAGGCAGAACTCCATGCATTCCAATATCCTAGTCATAGGTGACACCATAGTGTGACACATCCATGCAACAGGCTGTGCAAGGAGATAGTTATGGTCAGTTGCTTATCAGGTGCCAGGAATCACCACATCATGCATGCAATCAAGTCCTTGCATGACAACTACATATTTGAGACCGTCATAATGCTTGTAGGTGTAAATGACTTGAGACTTACCTCCTGGTCGACATGAAAAGAGACATGATGGGGCAGGTATGAACATATCTTTGAGCAGCATTTTACCATCACCAAGAATTATGGTGCAATGCAAACACAAGGCTATTGACTTCAACAATTTGTTAAGCTTCTGGATTATTCTAAGGGTGTGTGTGTGTATATATATATATATATATATATATATATATATATATATATATATATATATATATATGGAGCCCCTTCACATGGTCAACATTTCAAAATGCCAAATTCCATATGGCTGAGACCATATGATCGACATTTGAAATGCTGACAATGCAGGACCGGCATCTCCGTACAGTGCAGAATGGAAAGATTTCCATTCCTGCACTGTAGTGCGATATCGGAGTTGGTATATATAAGTTAGGTGGGGTGTGGATGCAGGGAAGCTTGCCCCCTGCTAGTAGTGTTTAGGCAAGTGTTTGTTGTTTTTTACTGTTGTTTTACATATGTTCAACATTTCAAATGTCAATCATGTGGTCTCAGCCATATGAAATTTGGCATTTTGAACTGTCGAACATGTGAAGTGGATATATATATATATATATATATATATATATATATATATATATATATATATATATATATATATATATATATACACACACACACACACATATATACATATACACATATATGTATATGTATATAATATGGATCCCTAGTTTTCAGAAACTTGAAACTCATATGGTTGACCATATGATCAAGTTTTTGAAGACTAAAAACATTTGAATGGAGATCATTGTACAGTAAGGATTGGGAAATTTACCCTTTTCTTAACTGTAGTGCGATCTCAGAGTTGGTATATGTAATTTTCAGCGGGTGTGGGTGGGTGCAGGGGGGCTTGACCCCTGCATAAATGTAAAAAAAAGTAGAATTTTTTTGACTGAATTTTCAGAAACTCGTTCAAATGGTTTCGTCTATATGAATTTTGAGATTCTGAAAACCTGAAAACTCAATCATCTGATATCCATCCATTAGCCTGGGAAGCGCTGTGCTTTGCCAGGGATGGCCTGAACCTATCCTCCAAGGATTTAGTATATTTGCTAAATTGCTGTCCACCCTAAGTACCTTTTTCAGGCTGAGTCAGTCTTCTAAACTTCCAACATAAAATAAAATGTGGTTAAAATAGAGGTATTGCTGCTCAGTGCTAAGAACCGCAAAACACAAAAAAAAAACCTCCAGTCGCTGCAAGCACTTCTTATCCTGAAAAATATCAATATATGTATTGTCACAGAGGAGTGGTTCCAGACCAGTGAGAACAGGACTTTAATGCCTACCAGATTTTAAGGCCCACCACAGCAGATGAAGGCATTAAAGGCAGCGGTGTCTCAAGATTCTTAAAAAAACAAACATTCACCACTAGACTCATTAGACAAGATAATGACCTGGAGTTCTTACTATTAATGAAATCCCTTATCATAGCTAACTGTAGCACAGCCTGTATGCCCCCCTCAAACCATACTTCTAACTAATATGGGATCGCTGGCTTAATGCATAATTGCCATTATGCTAAGAGACTATAAACAACTTCTCCATTAACTGGCTCACTTATATATCCTCAAACATGTATGCTCAGAAATTTCTTGACTTTATCAATATAAACTTTCTAAACCAGTTAAATACTGAACTTGGTCCTTACCTATTTGGAGCAGCTTTACTCCCTCCCCAATTGTGAATTTCTTCCTGGTCCTAATCAGACCACACATGAAGCAGAGTCACCGTAACACAGAAGATGGAGGCATCTTCCAGTACTTTAGTGTTCAGATATTACACCAAAGCTCATCTACTAGAACTGAGTGATGACCTTGCTAAATTCAAAAGCATATGTGGAATTCTTTACTGCCAAACTATATGGACATTTAAATTGCTGTCTACAGGCATCTACCTCCCCCCAGACGTGAATGCAATGTAAAATAACCCCTATGGTGGTACCCTAATGTAAACAGACTCTGTAATAAAACAAAAAAACTCATTGCGTGCAAAAATAAATTTAACTCTTAAGTTGCCAGTGGTACTCATGCTAAACTTTATAGGAAACTCCAAACCCTGATCAAATCATCCAAAGTCACACAATCACAAACTGGGAAACCTAAATGTACATCATTAGCTCTGTTTACCTTCACCTTATAAAGCAGTTAAGGGGAAATATTCAGCAGAAAAACAGAAGATTATAACACTTGCACCATTAGTCTCACTCTGTGCAAGTAACTGGAGTAAATGCTATGTAAGGAAAGGTGAAAAGGGAGTCACAATTCAATATTACAACATTGTGAGACAGCATGTAAGCTTGCATTACGCTGAGGAGAATATGTAGTTAGTTGAAGTAAACTAAACACCTTCTCTCTAAATGATCGGTTCAGTCATATTTTACAATGGTGTTAACAGCAGAAGCATACTGCTACTGAACAAAAAATCCATAACATTTTAAATGACCAAAATGATATGTAGTTACTGCTCTGATGAAAACATCTGATATTTTTATTTCTTTGTTGTAATAAAGTAATTATGTTAATTACTCTGTTTTTAGGTATTAGACATACAGCATGCAGTCTGACCTGTAGGCAGCTGTCATCATATGAGCCACCCCATTACCCAACACAGAGCCTGCAGGAGTGTGCTCAGCATGGAAAGGTCTGTGACAAGTTTCATTTCACTACTGTACCACGGTTTCATTTGGGATGTAGCATCAAGAACCCTGAATGCGAAAAGGTAAAACCTCAATTACATCTCCTGACAGATAACCTGCAGGAGTGTGGTCAGCCTGGGAAGGAATATGATGAGCTTTATCTCACTCCTGTACCACAGCTTAACTCAAGAAATAATTGCAGCAAGAACTCTGAATGTGACTCAAGTCTGAGATCTCGCAAAAAGAAGAAACCATATAAATGTACTGAATGCAGTAAGTCATTTATGTATGCCAAAAGTATCCAAAAGCACCAAGCGATTCATAAAGAAAAGAAGGCATATAACTGTGCTATTTCCAGTAAGTCCTTCACATATCCAAACCATCTTTCAAGTAACACAGGAATTAAACCATATAAATGTTCTGAATGTGACAAGTGTTTTAGACGAAAACAGCATTTAACATACCATCAGTACACACACAAAGGAATTAAACCATATAAATGTGCTGAATGTAATAAGTGTTTTACACAAAAGCAACATCTAATAAACCATCAGTACTCTCACACAGGGATTAAACCATATAAATGTACTGAATGTGATAAGTCTTTTACGGAAAAGCAACGACTAAAGGTCCATCAGGACTCTCACAGAGGGATTAAACCATATAAATGTGTTGAATGTGGTCAAGGTTTTACACAAAAGACACACCTAAGACAACATCAGCACTTGCACACCGGGATTAAACCATATAAATGTGATGAATGTGATAAGTGTTTTACACGAAAGGAACATCTAAAATGCCACCAGAATACTCACATGGGGAGTAAACCTTATGTGTGTGCTGAATGCAGTGAGTCCTTTACATCTTTCCACAATCTTCAAAGTCATCTTGCCTTTCACACAAAGGTTGAAACCTATAAATGTGCTGAGTGCAACAAGTGTTTCAGACATTCTAGTAGTCTTCAACGGCATAATGCTGTTCATACAGCAGTGAAACCATATAAATGTACAGAGTGTGATAAGCATTTTGCACAAAAGAATAGCTTAATAAGTCACCAGTACTCTCACACAGGGATTAAGCCATACAAATGTACGGAATGTGAGAAGTGTTTTACAGAAAAGGCACAATTAAAATACCACCTCAACTGTCATACAGGGAAGAAACCTTATAAGTGTACAGAATGCACTAAGTCCTTCACAAGTCCCAGCAGCCTTCGACGTCATCTTGCTTCTCATACAGAGGTCAAACCATATAAATGTACTGAATGTGGTGAGAGTTTCAACCGTTTCCACATTTTCCGTCAGCATTGTGCTGTTCATACAGCAGTGAAATCATTTAAATGCACCGAATGTGGCAAGTGTTTTAGACATAAGTACCTCTTAAAGTATCATCAGTATTCCCACACAGGGATTAAACCATATAAATGTACTGAATGTGATAAGTCTTTTATGCAAAAGCACCGACTAAAGGTCCATCAGGACTCTCACATAGGGATTAAACCTTATAAATGTTCTGAATGTGGCAAGTGTTTTACACAGAGGGAAACATTAAAATACCACCAGAATACTCACACAGGGAAAAAACCTTTTAAATGTACTGCATGCAGTAAGTCATTCACATATCCTGGTAGTCTTGGAAGTCATCTTGCTTCTCACAGCGACATCAAACCATATAAATGTGCTGAGTGCAGCAAGTGTTTCAGACATTCTAGCAGTCTTCAACGGCATCATGCTATTCACACAGATGATAAAGCAAAACCATATAAATGTACTGAATGTGATAGGTGTTTCACACAAAAGGGACAGCTTATAAACCATCAGCACTCTCATACAGGGATTAAACCATATAAATGTACTGATTGTGATAAGCGTTTTACAAAAAAGATATCCCTAATAAACCATCAATACACCCACACAGGGATTAAACCATTTAAATGTGCTGAATGTGATAAGTGTTTTATACAAAAGAGAGACTTAGTGCGCCATCAGTACTCTCACGGAGGGATTAAACCATTTAAATGCACTGAATGTGATCAGTGTTTTATACAAAACAAAGACCTATTACAGCATCAGTACTCCCACAAAGAGATTAAATCATTTAAATGTGCTGAATGTGATTAAGTGTTTTGCATAAAATCTGCAGCTAAACTTCCATCAGAACACACACACAGGGAATAAACCATGTAGGTGTGCTGAATGCAATAAGGCCTTCAGAAGTCTCCAGTCTCTTCAAAGTCATCTTGCTTCTCACACAGACATCAAACCATATAAATGTGCTGAGTGCAGCAAGTGTTTCAAATATCCCAGTAGTCTTCAGTGGCATCATGCTGTTCATACAGACTGATATGTTGATCAGGAAAAGATACAGGAATGGTTAAGGAGAGGCGAATTTAAACCAAGAGATGAAAGGTTAATATTGGTGGCCCAAGACAGTGGGCTGCATACACGTTGGTTTACAAAGACAACTGAACATATGGGGAAAAACAGACAAATGTAGGTTGTGTAAAACCGAATTGGAAACAGTTGCACACCTCATTGCTGAAGGACTGTATACTGAAAGGCATAATAATATGACGAGACTGTTGCACTGGGGATTGTGCAAACGTTATGGTATTGAAGTGGCCGAAAAACACTGGAAACATGAGCCACAAAGCATCATAGAAAATGAAGAAGTCTACATCACATAGGATCATCCATTACCAACAGTTCAAAAGATAGATGCTAGAAAACCAGATATAGTGGTCCAAGAAAAGAAGACAAGAGTAGCATTGATCACTGAAATTGCCACACCCAGTGACTACAGTGTCTTACATGCAGAGCGACACAAAGTCATAAAATGTCAGGATCTGTAGGCAGAAATGAGAGCCCTGTGGAAGTAAGATGCACAGACAGTTCCAATAGTAGTAGGAACAATGGGTCTTATAAAAAAGAATTTACAATCGCATTTAAATACGTTATCAATACATGTTACTAAATAAGAACTGCTGAAGTTACTGGGCACATTGCGGGTGCTGCGAAGAGCACTACTGGCTGACATCAAAGATTTAAACAGTACTAATTTAATGAACTTTAATCATATTTTGACTTGGGAATGGGGTCCATTTCCATCATGGTATTAGAAACCCAAAAGACTTGGAGAAATTAAAAAGAGTGATATAGCCTTTTAACTGATATTTACACTGTATACCGATATATAGACTGTATTTTATATAGCATATATCATGGACAGAAGTGGGTTAAAAAAAAAAAAGTATAGCTGGGTGCACAAGACCCAGGGAAAAAAGTGCCCAATCCTGGTAAGCGCACTGGTACCAAGACTAGAAAAAATGATGGTGTAGAATCCTCAAGACATGGAAACGTTCCTACAATGGCACCAGGCCCAGGAGGATGATGACCCCTTGTTGTAGAGGGAAGTCGTAGTCCACAAAAAGCACAAAAACTGATAGGCCAAAAAAAGAGCTATAAAGATGACAGAGTGGACTATTAAGGGTAAGAAAGAAATTATGTATTGGTACTATTGTGCAAGAAGCCCATCATTTCCAGGCAGAAGCTGTACAAAAAGATTAAGGGAGAAATTAGAGGAAAGAAAAATACTTCCACAAGAAAAACTGCCAGAAATAAAGAATTGCATTCATTAATACAACAGATTTATGAAAAACATTATATAGACCAAGAAACCTTGGGCCATTTTGAAAAAAGAAGCAACTGAGGAAATGTGAAAATATAAGAAACAAAATCTAGAGACTGTTGAAAGGTTTTAAAAAGTAATATAGACAAAGGGGAAAGAAAGAGGGTTTACTATGGTAAGGTCAAACTGGACCCCATCAACTGATCGACCCACATCCACGAAAACGACAACGTTGAATTCTGACATTGTCGAAATACAACTCAACTTCAACCTCAGAACGGGCTTTAACATGGGTCAAGACAGGGATGAGATTCGTACTTGGACAATGTCACCATTCGGCCTCCGGACTTCGACTGAACCCGCTTCATCCTTACCATAGTAAACCAAGAAAGAGACATCAGATGTGGTGCAGTATTTATGCAAAGGAGAAAGACAAATTAATCAATACAAAAAAGGCAGCCCCAAAGATATTCAAAGAGAAATATAAGCAAAGGCATCCAGATATGGAAAATTTCATAATACAAAAAAAAAAAGATCACAAAGTGGGAACATAGAACAGAAAATTAGTATAGTAGAAGTTAAAAAAAAATAGAAGTTGAAGTTCTGGAATACCTGTGAAGTGAAGGATTTAGTGTAGAAAGTTTAACACAGCTTATATCACAGCATGATGGGACAAAAAGTCCCTCAAGGAAGGAGAAACAGAAGGAACACAAGACATCTGAAGAGCAAACATGGACATGGGAAAGAAAAAGAGATTTAATATGGTGCAGTATTTGTGCAAAGGAGAAAGCAAAACTAATCAATACAAAAGGAGCAGCACCAAAGATATTTGAAGAGAAATACAGGCAAAGGCATCCAGACATGGAAAATTTTACAATAAATAAAAAAATAAAGAACAGCAGTAAAGAGGATTAATAATGGAGAAGTTAAAGAAATAGATAGAAAATGAGGTTAAAGATTACCTGTGAAGTAAAGGATTTAGTGTAGAAATATAACTCTGATAATATCACAGCAGGATAGAGCAATAGATCCCCAAATTAAGGAGAAACCAGTGGAGTGGGAAATATCTAATCAGTTGCCATATGAAGATACTTTGGAGCCTTTCACGGGAAACTAGTATAAACATTCAGCTGGAGTTGCACAGCAAGGGAGGGAACAGGAAAATGTGGCAACTCTGACGCAGTCAGTGTTGTGGGATGATACACCGTTATCATCATCTTTCGGCTTTTCCCGTTAGGGGTTGCCACAGCGGATCATCTCTTTCCATTTCTTCCAATCCTCTGCATCTTGCTCTGTCACCCCAACTGCCTGCATGTGCTCTCTCACCACGTCCATAAACCTTATCTTAGGCCTTCCTCTTTTCCCTCTTACCTGGCAGCTCCATCCTTAGCATCTTTTTCCCAATATACCCATCATCCCTCCTCAGCACATGTCCAAACCAACGCAATCTCGTCTCTCTTGCTTTGTCTCCAAACTGTCCAACATGAGCTGACCCTCTAATATACTGATTCCTAATCCTATCCATCCTAGTCACACCGAGTGCAAATCTTAACATCTTTAACTCTGCCACATCCAGCTCTGACTCCTGCCTTTTTGTCAGTACCACTATCTCCAACCCATATAACATAGCTGGTCTCACTACTGTCTTGTAGACCTTCCCTTTCACTCTTACTGGTACCCGTCTGTCGCAAATCACTCCTGACACTCTTCTCCACCCATTCCACCCTGCCTGTACTCTCTTCTTCACCTCTCTTCCACATTCACCATTACACTGAACTGTTGATCTCAAGTACTTAAACTCGTCCACCTTTACCAACTCTGCTCCCTGCATCCTCACCATTCCTCTACCCTCCCTCTCATTTACACACATATATTCTGTCTTAGCCCTGCTGACCTTCATTCCTCTGCTCTCTAGAGCATATCTCCACCTCTCCAGAGTCTCCTCAACCTGATTCCTACTCTCACTACAGATCACAATGTCATCTGCAAACATCATAGTCCACAGGGCCTCCTGTCTGATCTCATCTGTCAACCTGTCCATCACCACTGCAAATAAGAAAGGACTCGGAGCTGATCCTTGATGTAATCCCACCTCCACCTTAAACGGATCTGTCATTCCCACTGCAGTCCTCACCACTGTCACATTACCCTCGTACATATCCTGTACCACTCTTACATACTTCTATGCCACTCCCGACTTCCTCATACAATACCACAACTCTTCTCTAGGCACCCTGTCATATGCTTTCTCCAAGTCTACAAAGACACAATGCAACTCCTTCTGACCTTCTCTGTATTTCTCCAATAACACTCTCAGAGCAAACATTGCATCTGTAGTGCTCTTTCCTGGCATGAAACCATACTGCTGATCACTAAACATCACCTCCCTTCTTAACCTAGCTTCTACTACTCTTTCCCATAACTTCAAGCTGTACACCAGTGAGTTCAAATATGAAAAGCAACAGATGAGACAGGATTTAAATGAAGAGAATGTGGCACAGGAGGATGCTCTGGCACCTTCTGTAGAATGCCCCACAGGAAATTGAGAACAAAGAATGTGCCCTCAGTTTAGAAGAAAATGATCTAAGAGAAGATTAATGGAGATGGAGAGACCTATTAAGATCAATGAAATAAATAGACTACAGATAGTCAATAAAGTCCAAAGAGGTAGAAGTTTGATAAAAGAAATGAACACAGTAATTAGGGCTGCTCATAGAGGCTCATGCAATATAACAAAAATAAATAAGAAATATATTACTGTGCATCTAAATTAATAACAGATAAGGTCTTATCACAAAAACACAGGGTAGTAGGGGAAAGGAAGAGGAGAAATTTAATGCCATCATGGAAGTACTGAGTAGAGAAAACTATAAAGCAATTAAGGCAAGAAGTGCCACTGTTAGAAGAGTACAGATCAGCAAACGGATCAACAAAAATGCTCAGAAAGATGGACACGATAAAAGCAATGCTCAAACTGTTCAAAAAATAGTTGTAATAAAACCAGACAAAATAGTCCATGAACAGAAGACAAACGAAGCACTGAGCATTGAAATTGCTACACCTAGTGACTACAGTGTCTTGCGTACAGAGAGACGCAAAGTCATGGAATCCCAGGATTTGCAACCAGAAACGAGGGCAATGTGGAAGAAGGATGCCCAGATAGTTCCAATAGTAGTAGGAGCAATTTGTGTCTCAGAAAAAAATATATAGTCCTATTTAGATATGCTACTGATACATGTAACTCCATATGATTTGCAGAAGGAGTCAGTTGATGGCACATTGCTGGTGATATGAAGAGTACGTTTGGCTAACATCAAAGATTAATGCAATACAAATTTCATGAACTTTAATTATACTTTGACTTAGGAATGGGGTCCATTCCCATCCTGGTATTATAAATTTAAAAGACTTGGTAAAGTTAAAAAGAGAGAGAAATGACAGAGTAAGTGCTTTACACAAAAGGAGAACCTAATTCACAATCAGAATTCTCACACACGAAAGTATAGACTATGGCTATAGCTTAACTTCCAGAAAGTGACTTTGCTAAATGCTGTCTAACTTTCTTTTAGTGGAAAACTTTAAGTGGTAAAGCAACAAAAAGTACAATTATAAGTGGATAAAACTTTTTTTTTCAAATGATATAAGACTTTGCAACTATCCTCAATAAATGTGTAAAATGATAACTGTTCAAAATGCTTAAATATGGGCACCAAATGTCCAAAAAGCCAGACTTACATATGCTAAATCCATAATTGCCATTACTTAGTATGTTGCTTTTTTTCTGAGGTATGGCAATCTTGGAGTTGGTACATATTAGTTGGGCGGTATGGGAGGCCTGCCACCACATGGGGGAGCAGGAGGACTTGCTGCTTTTAAAATCATTTAAAATAGAAAAGCAATGTTCAATATATACTCCTCCTGTATTTTCCCTTTTTGTCTTTCAAAACTAAATATGAATCTTGGCATTTCAATATGGAGCCATGTAAATGCAATGTTTTATGGCATAAAAAACAAAGGCATCAGAATATCACCCTAAGAAAGGAAGTCGGCACAAAACAACTGGAATATAGAAATATTTAGGAATGGGTAAAGGGTCAAAATACAATTTGAGCTAATCAGAGTGAGACTCGCTAATGAATATTTCTGAAGTCTAAAACTACTATTAAAAATTGCTTTGATGTCTAGGAATAAAATTTAAGCTATAAATCAGGTTGCCTCCTTATTTCAACCTGGAGCTTTGGCTTTCTTATTCATTTGTATTTGTTACACCGTGTAGAGCACTGATCTCCATGGACATTTTATACGCTTAGTCCATGAACAATGTCTAAGTGACTGGCTCGTTGTTAAAGAGTTGGCCAAATGAAAACTGAGAGAATCAAACCACGGGCCACAAAAAGTGGGTCATTAACAGCTCATAGCCTTAATCATTTGCACTTACTGCTAGACATGCACTAAAAACTGTTGAATCAGTTTGACATTATCATAAGAGAGCTATTTGATATAACCAAACTTGTGCATTCATAAAAGTTTTCATATTAAGAAAGGCCACGTTGTTCAGCTTTGCACAGCGTGAAGACCAATTCTTTAGAGCTCACTATTTGATCAGTGGCACACAAGTGAGTGAGAATATTCTAAGTGTGGCTTATGAAAATTAGGTCTGTATGAATTGTGGATGTCCTTGCTCGTTGGGAAGTTTTGTAGTACAGCAGTTCAACAACATTGTTACTATGCAACGTGTGTGGTGGGTGCATGTGGCTGAGTGCCACATATTCACTTAGATGAGGAAAGCAGTTTCTTTAAGTGCACAGATTCTAGCTCACAGCAGCTATAGTCTCTTCAGTGGGGCACGTATATGGAACTGTAAAAACTGTGTGGTATGCTGTTCAATGATGGCTGAAGTAGGCACCGCAATACTGTGGGTCCTTGTATTGCTTTGTAGCTCAAAAGCACGGCTCTGCCAAATGGAGCAGAGTACACTGCTAAGCTGGGAACAGTGTTTATTAATGCTATTTTAGAGATCCCCTAATCTGAAGGAGACATGGCATTCTCTAAAATTGACTACATGTGTAGATATGCAATAGTACGTTTGCATACATTTTTGTTGACATCATTGCATCCAGACATAATGAAAGTTCTGAAATTGAAAGAAAACCTGTCTAAGATAATGCCCTTGTTTAGAATAATGGAAGCATTTCAAAAAGAAGTGAGCAAAGGCTCGCAGAAAAATAAACTGCAAAAATAAAATAAATAAAAAAATACAGACTTAAGAGAAGGAAACAAAATAGAAAGTCCACAATTTGAGAGTCAAGTATAGGGAACAATGACATCATTGCACAAAATCTAATGCATATATGGCTCAGGAGAAAGGAATTTAAGGCAAAAGATTGAACATTAATGATGTCAGATGAACAAGCATTACTGGAAAACATCAAAGACTGAAGGAATACTGGTTTTGTGAACTTTAACTATGCCTAGACTTTGAAATGAGATCCATTTCTGTAAAAACCTTTACATCTGGAAAAATGAAACAAAGGGAACACCTTTCTGTATACTCTGAATGCAAAAGGAGTGTCACAGTAACCTTGGAATGCAACACAAGGTTCCAAGAATGATGTCTAGATGGAGAGGTGGACTCCGTGCAAAAAAAAAAAAAAAAAAAAAAAAGAAATTGATTCAGACTGAATTCATCCTCAAGACTTGGTGAGTTCATAGGCTCATATACTCCTAGCTGTGCACTCCAACCCGTGTTTATATCAGAACATGGAAACCAACATCAAACACTCTCACATGAGCAAATATTCACATACTCGACAATGGTATTGTGGGGGGCTGTGCCCCCGTACACCCACCTCTAAACATATATTCCTACTCCGAGATCGCACTATAGTGAGGAAAGGTCAAAAATCCTGATCTTCACTGTACCACAAACAAAATTAATAAACTTCAAGGATGTGATTTTTTGCCCATGTGAGCATTCAACATTGTCAGTTTTGATGTTCTGATATAAACCAATCCAACCCACTTGTGTCCCTCTGTATCATGATCATTTATTATGAAAGGGTGTTAGGAAGTTTCTAAAAGTTATGTGGGGGGGGGGGGGTGTCCATTTGGGCTTTTCTGTGTGCTTCTCTCCCTCAGAGACTTGGGGCCAGACCCGAAGTGAATTTCCAATTTCCCATCCATTGGTCAAACTTGTCCTTAAATAGGGTTAGGGATAGAATCTGCGTCACGTGTATAGGGAGCCTGTTCCAGTGCATGGGGATTCTCTGAGACATGTCTGTCTCAGTAACATGACTTATGTCACAAACAAAATTTAAATCATTGGATCTAATGGTTCTGATGTTCATTTTGTGGATATGCAAAAGGTCTATCATCATGATTCAAGGATGCCTTCAATGCCAGGCATCGATCACCTCTCAGTAATCTGTAGGAAACATAGGAAATGTTTATATTCTAAATCCTGCTGGTAAGGAACCTTTGTGGGCATACATCTTGTTAGTTCATGCGGAAGGGGGCATTTTACTCAATGATGGGTCTCCTATGGGCCAAATAAAGTGGCATGATAACTTCCCTGGACCTGGATCCCATGCCCTTATAAGTTAGGTGAAAGAATGATGTTCTTACTACCTTGGCCACATGCTGGTCAACAGCCAGTTTACTATTTACATATGTTCTCAGATTGCTATCAGTTATTAGAGGCCAATGGGATATATGCAAATAACCCCTTAAGGGCATACACTGTTTCATCTGTGTGGTCTTTGAATGTCCATGACTTATTACTTTTTAAGTCGTTATGGGGGCATTTAGGTCAATAAATCCAAGCCCACTAGCTGCAGGCATGTAGTGTTGTTTACTAAATCCCACTTAGACAAAACTGATAAATATCAGACAAATCAAATCTCAGGTTCAGTCTTATTTGCTGTCCCTCCACCACTGGATAATAAAACAACTTATGCTACCCCCAAAATAAATATATGATAATTGTAACTCACCAGAACTCTCCAAAATCTATACAGACATCTGGACCATGTCCACACCATCATAGAAACTGTAGCCTCCTTCAAATGCCTCAAAATCTGTCTGGGCAAAACCCTCAACGTTTGTCAGATAACATCTTATCTTCATTCTATGGATGATCTAAAACTGTATAGTTTGTCTAACAAACAACTGAAAATACAAGCACAAATTATTAATACCTTTTCAAGTGATAACAGGAATAATATTTGGTTTCAACAGGTGTGCAAAATAAGCATTTGTACCAAGAAAATGGTGAGCCGATTAACCTTGAAAAAGAATGTGATATTAAAGAAGTGGAATGAGAGGGGTGCATCTGGGAGTAGATGAAAGAGCACTCATATAATATGAACCAATGAGAACAAAGCTTAGTAGTAGATGAAACAGCAGTCATATAATGTGAACCAATGAGAAAAAAAATCAGTGTGGAGCATTTTAGAAGATTCTATTTAAAACTGGCTTGAAATTTAAGAATGAGGTTCAAGATATAAATCTGCTTCCTTTTTGTTTTATCTTGTATCTTTGTGAAATAGAAAAAAGAAAACTGCTTCGAGAGAAAAATTGCACAGGACACTAAGGATAATCACAAGACTTTCTTTATTTATGTTAGTAACCTGGGTGGGAATTCCCAGATATGCTCAGAATTAGTCCAAAATGACAAAAAATACACCGAACCCACAGACTTTGCCAACATGCTAGCTGACAGGTTCAGCGCAAACTTCTCCCTCCCTCCCCACCAAAAGGGCAAATATCTATCCCAGCAGAGTGCTGCCCCTCTGACATCTCAGATGCTCAGGTAAGAGCCACCCTCAAGCAAAAAACACAGCATCAATGGGACCAGATGGTGTCCCGGGCTGCGTCCTACATGAACTCCAAGATGAGCTGAACCCAAACATAAAGCTACTCTTCAATCTCAGCCTTACTACAGGATATGTACCCAAAGAGTGGCGTACAGCAACAGTGGTCCCTCTCCACAAAGGTGGTGCCTCAACAGATCCTGGAAACTATCGCCCCATAAGTCTGACTAGCTTGGTCTGCAAAGCTATGGAAAGGATCATCATGGACCTCATAAATAAAGATATTGGGGACCTACAGACACTGGATCCTACCCAATTCGGCTTTGTTAAGGGCAGATCCTGCCTCTTAAACCTGGTCGATTTCTTTGAAACAGTCACCAAGGCCATTGATGAGGGGAAGGTGGTCCACACAGCCTACCTGGACCTCGCAAAAGCCTTCGATACAATACCCCACTTGGGCATTATAGATATGCTTACCAGCTTAAATATAAACCCCTATGTCACTAGATGGGTTGCAAACTGGCTCGAGGACAGAACCCACATGGTTAGAATTGCTGGAGCCATGTCAGACTCCAAACCAGCTACAAGTGGCATCCCACAAGGCTCAGTCCTGGGACCTCTCTTGTTCGGTATATATTTCTCGGAGGTACAGGCCAACACGGAAGGACTGTGGCTGACCCAAGTTCACAGATGACTGCAAACTGGGCGCCATAATCGACTCTCCAGCCGACACAAGCATTCTCCAAAAGGGCCTCATAGAAACAGACAACTGGTGCCAGAGCCATGGCCTCAAGCTAAACGCCAAAAAGTGTATAGTCATCCCCTTTGGCAAAAACAAAGTGCCCACAAATTACCACATAGGTGGTAATCCATAAAGTACAGAAGAAGTAATTAGGGACCTGGGGACCCAAGTTGATAGCAATCTCTCATTAGACAACTACGTGGCCAAAGTGGTTAGAAAAACATTTTATATAGCCCACCTAATCATGAAGGGATTCACATTTAGATCAGGGGAGGTCATCGTGCCTCTTTACTCATCCCTCATCAGGCTCATAATTGAGTACAATGCCCCTTTTGGGATGTACCTTACCAGACACCTGCAGCAACTGGAAAGACCCGTACCTCACCAAGAGGATCAAAGGGCTGAAACAGATGCCATATGCTGCCTGGTTAAAGAAACTCAAGCTCTACTCAGTGGCATACCGCCTGCTCAGAGGCGATCTGTGCCTGACGTATAAAGCCATGTCCAACCCGGAATTAATGGACATGCTGCACCTCAGAAAATCCAAATCCCATCGAGCAACGCACTTGAGAGACTTGAACCTCAGCACTGAAATAAATAGGACATGCTGGAGGGACAGATTCATAACCCAGAGGCTCCCTTCACTCTGGAATAAAATCCCAGTCCAGGTTAGGCAGAGTCCCTCATTGACTCTCTTCAAGAGGAATCTTGATAAGTGGATGGGAAATCGTAGGTTTACCCTGGGTATCACGTCTGTGTCACTGTTAGACAGAGGCACAGTATACTAACCTCGAAAAAGAGCATAGCAAAATTAATTTAAAATGGGTGGTGAAAGCCAAACACACTCTGGCTAGGCTTATAAATGCCCTAGGGCAGATAGCCTAGTATGAACCTATAAACCTATACCTAACAGGTGGCACATAAAAACATTACTGGCCAAGATTAACTATACTTCAGTTCAAAAGGTGGCATGTACCTTCTTGAAACTGACTATATGTTTCATTAAAGTTTTGTGGAACTGCAGGGACCATGATTGCCTTTGGTGCTGGAAGATTGAAAGGTTGTGGGTTCTGTTCACACACCAGGTATTTCATATTGGCACTTCAGTGCAGCGTGAATGTGTACTGCACTCCTAAGTATGCCATCATTTGCAAGAGATGTTACACCAAGGTTCAGTCTGCCTGAGTTAGTGCTAGCTTAGGTGGATGTTAAGGATCCCATAGTACTTATTGGAAAGAAGAGCAGAAGTTGTTCCATGGCCAAATTTCCCCAAGTCACTAAGAATACCAGGTCGTGTATCCCATGAAAAGAGGACATTGTCCTAGTGAGACTAACCTGGTCAACAAAGAATCAATAAATAAAAATGGCTAAGATTAAGTAACTTTAAGACAAAAGATAAAAGGTTAATAATCGTATCCCAAGACAGTGAGTTACATACACAATAATACAAAATGTTTTGAAAAAAAAGATAAGACAAATGTAAGTTTTGCAGTACTAATCTAGGAACAATTGCACATATCAGTCTGTGATATGTTTATGGTTGTGCTTACTAAAAAGCACGATAACAGGACAAGATTGTTCCACTAGAGATTTAGCTTACAGGTATGGGAGAAGCACCAGAAGCATTGAACCACAATGGATTACTGAAAACAAAGAAGTAAGTATCTTATGAAATCATCCAGTAACAGCAGTTATTGAAGTACAACCAAGAAAAAGACATATTGAAAAGAAAAGGAACTGAGGTCCCTTCTGATGAGTTGGGGGTAGCTAATGTGCACGAAAAATCTCCCATGCACCCACCGAAAAGAGTAGAGGTCCTTTATTTAATACAACATTAAACTATTTACAGGCACATGTATACATTTCTATTTTTTTTTTTTTTGCTATTTATCATTTTTCTTATAATATTCCCATTGCTATTCTTCCATAATTGACACCTGATCCTTCTTCCACAAACATATGATTTCTCACAATCTGCCAAAATCCATTCCCATCAAACAAAATTTCATTCAGTGTTTCATTCCAAATAACCCATGTTACAAATAAATTCGTATCTACCTTTCGTACATATTCTTTCTTCTTATTTAACTAATATACACATAATTATATCTCTCTTGTTTGCATCAATATTCACACGACTTTTTCCAGGAGTTTCAGCATTATTTTGAATTTGAAGCGAACATTTTCTCTTGTTTCTTTCTCACCACAAAATAAATACACTTTTGACTGTCTTTTTATATGGTGTATTTCCCTTTACTGGGAACGAATCTATTACCAGTCTCCATAGGAAATCCTGAAACTTTACTATCTTGGTACTCCACTTTTTCCTTTAATGGCTTTGATCACTTCTGGTAAATTTTTCCATTGAGTTACATAATATTTCACCACATTTTTATACCATAGCTTTCTATCTTGCTATATATCATCAGTTTTTATTTTCCATGTTAGTACTTTTTTATGATAATTTCTTTTCATTTGGAACCCTGAGGTACCTCCCATCCCAGAGGTTGAGAATGAGCAGTAAACTCCAGAAACCGTCCCTTAATGTCATGCTAGATATAGGAGATAAATCAACTAAGAACCGTTCCTGAAAGCCCACGATAGTCTAACTGCTCTGAAAGCATTCTGTGGCTAATTATGTCTAGTAACAGTGGAATGTGAAGGATTATCAGAAGTAAGAAATTCCTTTGATCTCCTTCCAATGTGATATCATTCAGTACCCTGGAAAAGTTACAGTACTTTTATTTCTGTGTTTTGTCTGAACACTGCACGAATACTGCTCAACTATAGGGACCTCCAAGATGTCAACAGGTCAGTTAAACCTCTCCCAGTGTGAAAACAGAAACCTTGGAAATAAGCCAGTGAAACTCTGAGTAAAATTCAGTTACTAGTTAGTCACTTCATTTCCTTGATGTCAGCAATTAAGAAATCTGTAGAAAGTAAGAGAACAATCAACTAGAAATGGAGAAAAAAGCTCAGGTGGGGAAGAGCCTTGCAGCTGTTCACCATTCAGCAAATAACAGATTGGGTTTTAGCCTTAGTATGGGAGATGGCTTCCAGTAATTTACAGGAAAATATAAATAAATTGCATTGAGAGAAATACATACAATCAGCTGATGAAAGGACGGAGAGATAGAAGTAGTTTGTAAGTTGTTATTTGGATGAGTTGACAAAACTGCTCAGATTAGAGGATGAAAAGGAAAGACTGACTGAATATGTTTCAAGAAATATGAGAGCTAGAAGATGGAGCACATAGACAAAACCTGAGATTTTTTGCTGTACCAAAGAGAATTAACTTTATGAAAGTTCAAATAAGCAACTGGACTGGTACTCCACAACAAGGTCTGTAATAAAAAGGGCACATTATGTTTATGCTGTTTGTAGTTATGAGAAGGAAGCCAAGGGCTATGTTAGTAAACATGCAGTCATGTCATCAAAATCAGCTCATACTAACAAAATTGTGGCAGAAGGTTAAAGTATTATCAACAAGGGACACCAGAGTGTTTGTGGAAAATGATTTATTGTACTCTAGGCAGAAGAAAGTTTATCCCTGCAATCAGAGATTGTTGAGAGATGGGTTGAAATTCAAGTTGGTATATCAGGCTGTCTTAAGAATATTTTTTTCAGAAAGAGCAAAGACATTCTTGGATGCAGAAGAGTCAAAGGAGGAAATAAAACAAGTCTATCCAGCAAACAGTAAGCCAGCAAGTTAAAAAGAATATTGTTTTTTATTTTGCTGGCAATGGCACTGCCTATAAAGAGAACCTGCTAGTAAAACATTTCCAGTGTCCCAAAGGGAAATAATTGAGTGACAGAAAAAAAGCACAGGAGTTGACACAAAAAAAAACAAGAAAAAAACAAGGAGTACATTGGATTTGAACTAGAGACTGTTGTTGCTTGATTGAGAAGGGGAAGAGGAACAGCAAGAATCTGAAACTAGAAGATTAATACACAGATTGTAAAATGTTATTTCTATGAATTGCAGTTTGGACATGGAACTGTGGTTCTGCAAGAAGTGAAGTTTGTGAATTATTTTAAACTATTTGTGGACTGTAAAGTATAAGTATAATTTTTCTCTTTGCAATTAATGTTTAGAAGGATAATAAAGAATGTGAAGAAACTGTAAGTAAAAAAAGTTCCTTTTCTTAGTAATGTTTGTATAAACTTTAAGTAAAAAAAAAAAAAAAGATTTTGTTCTCTTAGTAGTGTGTGTGCAACAAATTTCTTGAAGTTGAATGCATGTTAGATTGTAAAATATTTATATATAGAATATACCGGTATTCTAAATGTGAAGTCGAGGGGAAGTTTTATCAGTTACTGTTAAAATCAATATAAAGTCAAAATGTACGTTTTTTTTTTTTCTTTTTGCAAATGTGCAAATGCCAGGTGTGCTGTCTGAAGACAGGTAGGTAATTAAGAAATGACTGAACTGTGAATTGTAAGGTATCTTGAAGGAAATATTAAAAGAATTAAAGAAGTGACAGGTAGCTCTGTGAAAATAAATGAAGTCTGTTTCATTGAAGAGAATACAAGAAGATGCATTTCTACTAGAAATAACCACCTCAGTATAAATTATAACAATGCAAAATATATTCATTTAAAGGAAAAATGCACTCACAGACTGAAAAACCATGTTCATTTCATCATGTTTTGATGTTTCCTACATTTTCAAACCACTCTAGAAATATCTACAGTTTTTAAACATTTTATATGTAATTTAGAGGCTGCGCACATAGGTTCCAACATCTTGAAGTGATTTTGATTTTTTTTTACTCTATAAGTTCATAGATGTTTACTAGGTAACAACCTAAAGGGCCTTTTTACCCATAGCTATACATCCCAAATCTCTGACAAGTTCTGGTACCCTTGATAAGTGTAAGCAGTGTTTTGGGAGATGAACCATTTACAGGGTGCTTGTATCCATTAGAGACATGGGTGCCAGCTCATGGATGAATTTCATGTTCCCATCCAGTTGTCCAAATTACACATTAATTTGGTTAGGGAGGCATTCTGTTTCATATGGATAGGGAGCCTAATCCAGAGAAGGGTTAGTCTCTGGGATACATACCTGTTTCTCCAGCACATTCTGCTTATATCACAGGCAAGGTTCAAGTCTTTAGAATAGGTAGGTTCTGGTGCTATTTGTTTTGTGGATATGCAGGATGCCCATCAGAGTGGGGTCTGACAATGCCTTTTATGCCAGGCGTAGATCTCCCCTCAACAGCCTGTAGTAGTCAGAATAGAGGATAGGGCCTTAGGCAGTCTGTACACGACATGTTACTTATGCTGTTTTCTTTTATTTACTTTATTTAATTGTTTATTGGCATTTGTTAACTGAGTTAGTCCAGATGGGCTAGTAGCCCATTTTCAGTGGAGACCCAAGGAGAAACGCTAGTGAGAAATCTCTGTGGATGTTCCAGTTGTTGGATATGTCTGGTTAGGTACATACCAAAGGGGGCACTACTCTCAATGACAGATCTGATTCATTCCAAATACAGTGGAACAATGAATCTGAAGTAGGATGTTCATTTGTCAGCAACCTGTGGGTTACGGATCCGATATCGGATCCGAGCCGGCAACTTGTTTCAAGCTAATGGATCCGAGCTCCTAGCTCCTCCCTTCACCCATAATCCCCTGCTAACCCTCCATGACCTCAGATCTAGTTTGCCGCGCTTGTGGATGGCTGGATCCTTTTTGAGCTCATCAGATAAGTGAAAAAAGTTTACTTTTTTTCAAAGTACTTCTTGTCAGAAATTTCTTTTTTAGTTAAAATTAATCATTTTAAAGTGTGTAAGTGTTAGGTTCCTTATTTTTTTATCTTAATTAGTTACCCTCCCTTCGCTGGTCGTTAGTGTGTGAGTGTGTGTTGCGTTTCTTTTGGGGCCTGTGTGTGTGTGTGTAGTTGTTTTTCTTTTTCTTCTAACAAAAAAAAAAAAAAAAAAAAAAAAAAAGAATGGCTGAGGCCCCAAAAGCCATATTTTCCAAATGTACCGAGTGTGGCCATAAGCTCTCCCCGGCTGATGGCCACACTCGATGCGTTCAGTGCCTTGGGGTTGAACACCTCACCTCGGGCTGTACCATCTGTGCAGCGTTCAACCCCAGGGCACTGAAACAGCGGAGGTCGAAGCTGGTCCTGGCGGGACTTTTACCCCCGGATTCGGCTTCGGCCTCCGCTACCTCTGCTGCTCCCGTGGCTCCACCACAGCCTGTGGTCACTGCCACTACTGCCCCCCTGCCTCCGTCCGGGACTCAAACTCTCGCTAAAGTGTCGGAGGACAGGGAGGCCAGGAGGGAGAAACGGAGGGAGAAGCACCACAAGCGGCGGGCCGAGACCTCCGTTTCGGCCCCGCCAGCTAAGCGGGCTTCTCCCTCCACTGCTTCTAGGTCTCCTCCTCCTCGGCTCCGATCCTCTTGTTTCTCCACAGGGCCCGAGGAGGAGGAGACCCGATCTCCGTCGAGGTCATCGAGGCGGCATTCCAGGCCTGCCTCGGTGGCCTTCTCGAGATCTACTTTCAGTTTATCCGATGCAGACTTGGACCGGATGATGCGAAGATTCATCCAGGCCCAGCTGCAGATGGGAGTGCTCTTGCCTCCCCCCCCTCAGGGGGGGAGCTCGACACCCTTTTTCCACCCAATTGCTCCTTCTCCGACCCGCTACCCGGGTTCGGAGCGTTTGGAGCCGAGCAGCATTGGAGCAGGGGGTGGGTCGGCACCGACAGTACTTGGTACTTCGGATCTGATTCTGCCCTCGAGCCTGTCGGATCCGACCTCTCGGAGCCGTGGTCCGAGCTTCGGATCCGGGGGATTCAGTGTGCCTTCGGCTCCGTCCAGGTCGGAGCACACTGGTCCCTCGGATCCGACGGTCTCGGCGCCGGCTCCGATCCCTTCATCGGATCCGAGTGGGAGCCGACTTTCGGATCAGTTGGAGAGTGGCTCTCCCTCTGTCTTCGATGTTGTGGAGAGGGCTTTGTTGAGAGCATCCGGACCCCCGGTCCTTGCATCGGCTCCTCCCTGCACTCCCTCTCTGCTGGGCCAGGCTTCCATCACCCGGCCAAAGGGACAGCCTGCTTCGATGTCACAGATGGTTCCATTGGAACAAGATGTTGCTGGCGAGGCCTCCTCGGACAGTCCCCCTGAGGAAGCTCCCCACAAGCATAAGTGCAAAAGGAGGCACGTGGACTCCCCTGAGTCCTTAACCGAGGACACGGACTTGGAGGAAGGGGAAGGCTCCACAAGATCGCCCCCTGAGGATGTCTCCTTTGGAGACATCATGGAGATGCTGAGAATCAGAGGTGGGTGGTCTGCCCCCAAGTCTTCCTCTGACGAGTCCGTGTTTCTGGAGGCATTCGAGGCAGGCCCGTCTACCTCTTGGGTGTCCCCTCCAGCCGACCCCCTGGTGGACCTCATTACCACCAGGACGTGGAAGGATCCGGACACCGTGGAGCCAATACCGAAGCGCCCGGATAGGATTCTTAGCCCCCCCTCAGACCGATCACATTGGAGTAAGGGGTCCCCCGTAGATGCCATGTTGACGGCGGCAGCCACAAAGAGGGAATTGGCTCAGGAGAGTCCCTCAGTCCATCCACCGAGCAAAGAGTCCCGTTTGATGGACCGCTTAGGGAAGTGAGTCTTTAGTTCAGCGACCTTCTCGGTAAGGTCTCTGAACTATATGGCACATGTCATCAGGATGCAGCGGGATCTTATCAAAGAATACGCTGCATCCCCCCCTTAGTCCATGTCGGAGGATGACAAACAATTGTACTCCACCCGAATGGCCACTCTGAGATCGATTTCAAACACCTCTATGCGGCTGTTGTCCCACGCCACAGAGGGAGCCGCTAGGGCTAGCGGAGCAGGCCTAGTCATGAGACGTCAGGCCTGGTTCCGTCATTGCGATTTTACGGAGCCCTTTAAAGCGTCCTTCGCGAACACCCCTTTTGATGGTTCTGCCCTATTTGGCAAAACAGTTCGCGAGACAGTTGTCCAGAGCGAGAAGGACGGGAAGACGTTGTCTGCCGGAGTCCGCTTCTCTGCTCCCCAGCGGTCCTTTTCGAGGAATCAAAAGGGTCAGAAGAAGATGTGGTTCCGGAAATCACAACATTCCCAACCAGCTCCAGACAACCAGTCCTACCGTGGCAGAGGTAGACAGGGAGGATGTCGCCCCAGGGGCAGAGGGGCTCTAAGAAACTTTGGGTCCAGAGAACCTTTCTCTGAGTGGCCCACGCAGCAGCCCTGAGGGGTTGCCCGACTGCTCCACTCTGGAGGCAGTCGGGGGTGTTTTTCGGAACACCTAGCGGCATGGGAATCCATCACAACAGACCGCTGGGTGCTTCGCATCATATCCAGAGGGTACAAAATACCAATACTCCATCTCCCCAAATCCAAGAACCTCCCCGATGTACCACCTGATCAGAGGGAGGCCGCAGCCGCAGAAATTCAGCAGCTGCTAAGAAAAAGAACCATCCAGCCCGTCCCCCAAGACCAGCTCGGATTAGGGTTCTACTCCAGGTTCTTTTTGGTGCCAAAAAAGATGGGGGACTTGAGACCCATCCTAGACCTTTCCCGCTTGAACCTGTCAGTAACCAAGGAAAAATTCCGAATGGTCACTCTTCAATCTATCCTCCCCCTTTTGAGGGAAAACGATTGGATGTGCTCTATAGACCTCAAGAATGCCTACTACCACATTTTAATGGACAAACGATCCAGGAGGTTCCTTTGCTTCCGGCTGGGGGCCAGTCACTACCAGTTCAGGGTCCTTCCCTTTGGCCTCACCACAGCCCCCAGGGTGTTCACCAAGGTATTAGCAGTGATTGCGGCCCACCTGAGACTCCAGGGAATACAGGTCTTTCCGTACCTGGACGACTGGCTCCTGACCGCACCAACAAGGCATCTACTTTGCTCAGCCAGAGACTTCTTTCTCCATCTAGCCCCACAACTAGGCATTACTATCAACGTCGGCAAATCTCTACTGGCTCCGACGCAGGTCATAGAATTCATAGGTGCCAGAATTGACACCAGAGATTTGCGAGCCTTCCTAATTTCTGAGAGAATCCGGAACCTACAACTTCATGTGCGGGCTATCCTTCATTCAGAGGCTTCACCAGCGGAATTGGTCCTGAGGGCACTAGGCTCCATGGCGGCAGCGATTACGCTCCTTCCATGCTCCCGTTTGAACATGCGAGTACTGCAATGGACTCTGTTAGTGCAATAGTCCTTCCTATCCCTTCCTCTCCACCATCCCATTGCTATCAGCAAGGCTTGCAGGAGGGCGCTACTATGGTGGCTCCAAGCATCGAACTTCCATACGGGCCTTCCCTTCTGCACCTCTCCCCCTCTCGCCACGGTGACCACGGACGCTTCCCGCCTCGGGTGGGGGGGGCATTATTCAGGCAGGACAGTCCAAGGCATGTGGAACGATACAGAGACCTCCCTGCATATCAACGTTCTGGAGATGAGAGCGGTGCTGTTGGCGTTGCAAGCACTTCAGGGCTTCCTCCCCACAGGAACGATTGCAATTCAGTCGGACAACATGTCGGTCATCTGGTATATCAACAAACAGGGGGGAACCAGATCTTACCCTCTATGCCGCAAAGCCATGAGAGTGTGGGAATGGGCGATCTCCAACAACCGCTTTCTGATTGCAACGCACATTCCGGGGAGGACCAACATCCTAGCAGACAAGCTCAGCCGCACCCTTCTTACCCCGTACGAGTGGTCTCTCAATCCTCTAGTAGCGAAGCAGATATTCGCAACATGGGGGCGACCCTGCTGCGATCTTTTTGCATCTCCATCAAGCACCAAATGCGACAATTTCTTCGCTCTAATCCCCCCTCCAGGGGAAACTCCAAGAGACGCTCTGGTGTATGCTTGGCCACCCGGTCTACTCTATGACTATCCTCCTCTACCACTGATGATACAACTCTTACAGAAAGCCTCGCGGTTGGGGAGCAAGATGATTCTCATTGCCCCATTCTGGCCTCGGCAAATTTGGTTCCCTTACCTGTGGTCTCACCTTGTGAATCACCCTTGGATTCTAGATCCCATTCCGGATCTCATCTCCCATCCATTGGACTTACCAACTCCAAACCTGGACAATCTGAAACTGACAGCTTGATTGCTCCAGTTCCACTCCTAGTTAGGACTCCCGGTATCTCTTCACCAGTTAAAGCCATCCTCGTGGCAGCGCATAAGCCCTCCACCAGGAAAGTGTACCACAGTAAATGGAAACGTTTTTCCATCTGGGCGGAGCACCATGATCTAGATCCCTTTACGGCTCCTCTTCCATCCATATTAGACTTCCTAACTGAACTCTTTCAGGAAGGCGCTAGTTGTTCAACTGTCAAAATGCAATTGGCAGCCATATCACATTACCATGTGGGACATGATACAGGGCCCTTGATGTCGGCCAAATTGTGTAAAACCTTTCTCAAGGGCACCTTTTTACTTAGACCCTGTAAAAGAAGCCGTACCCCCCTGGGATCTTACATTAGTTCTTCAAGCCTTGACTGCTCCACCCTTTGAACAACTGCTTCAGTAGATCTCAAATTCTTGTCATGGAAAACAGCATTCCTTGTAGCCATCACTTCAGCGAAAAGAGTGTCGGAGCTTCAGGCTCTCTCTGTGAAGCCTCCTTACCTGATCTTTCACCCAGATAGAGTGTACCTCAGGATCAATCCCTCCTTTCTTCCCAAGATAGCATCAGAAATCAACATAAATCAATCCATAAATTTACCAGTTTTCTTCCCTAAATATCAGAATAAGGGAGAGTACAAGCTGCACTCATTAGATGTTCATAGGCAGCTTCGTTTTTATACTCATCGGACAGCTGGCCATAGACAATCTAACCAGCTGTTCATTTCCTTTGCCAAATTTAACTTGGGGAAAACTATCTCTAAAGTATCTTTATCTCGCTGGATTTCCCAATGTATCCTACTGGCGTATCAAGCCTTGGGTAGACCCACACCAGAAGGAGTTTCTGCTCATTCCACCCGCTCCATTTCTACCTCTGCGGCCTTCAAGTCTAGAGTCCCATTGGATGATATTTGTTCTGCAGCCACTTGGGCTTCATCTCATACCTTTATTAACCACTACAAGCTAGACCTGCTTTCTAGAGGGAGAGCATCCTTTGGCTCTGCGGTGCTTCGTAATATCCTTCCATGATGGCCACCCAAGGTGCAGGTAGCTGGGGACTCTGTCCCACAGGTTGCTGACAAATGAACATCCTACTTCAGATTTAGAAGTTATGTACTCACCATAACGTTCCATCTGAGTAGGTAGTTCATTTGTCTGCAACCATCCCCCCTCCTTCCCCTTGACCTTCTTCGGATCTACTAGTTGTTAGATATCCTTTGTTGGATATATATATTGAGGGGCAAACTCGATCTGAGGTCATGGAGGGTTAGCAGGGGATTATGGGTGAAGGGAGGAGCTAGGAGCTCGGATCCATTAGCTTGAAACAAGTTGCCGGCTCGGATCCGATATCGGATCTGTAACCCACAGGTTGCAGACAAATGAACTACCTACTCAGATGGAACGTTATGGTGAGTACATAACTTCTAATTTCCTTGGACCAAGATGCTGTAACCTTTGTTTATAAGTTGTGCAACATAGAATGATTTCCTCACTACTGTAGACACATTCTGGTCAAATGCTGGATTAGTATCTGTGTCCCCCCCAAGTCCCTGACTACTGTGTCAACTCTTAGGGGTGTGTTGTCATTATGATATTTAACAAGGGTGGATACTATTATGGATTTCTTGGCATTTAGTTTTAGTCCATGGATCTGACACCAGTTGCTTGTCTTTGTCAGCCCTTCCAGGAAAACATTTGATTTGGTGGGCAATTCAATGACCACTCCTAATTTGCAATCATCTGCAAATGTAGCCAGCCAGAGGCCACAGACGTTGGCCTTGATGTCAGAGAAGTAAATGCCAAAAAGGTGCAGTCAAAGGACTGATCCCTGAGGCACTCTGATTGTAACTCCCCAATTTACCCTCCTGGGTACTGTCTGTGACCCAGCTGGCTATCCACAGGGTGACATAAGGGTTTGTACCTAACCTCTTAAGTTTGTCAACAATGCCCAAGTGTGGTATTGTGTCAAATACCTTGGCCAGGTCAAGGTAGGCAGTGTAAACTAACTGAACGAACTGAATTCCTCTTTGTCTGCAAAATGCAATTACTGGTGCCAGGCACTTTGTGAAGACCCTGGGCGCAGTAGATAAGCCAAAGGGCAGTGCAGAGAATTGATAATGCATTGGACCAGCTAAGAATCTGAGGTATCTTCTGCAGTTTTGTCTGATAGGGACATGCAGGTATGCCTCCTTGAGGTCCAAGGTCACGAGCCAAGCTTGCTTGCCCAGCATGGGAAGAAGCTGCTGTAATGTCAACATTTTGAATTTCGGGACATCCAGGTAAGTGTTTAGAGATGAAAGATCCAGAATAGGCCTCCAGGCTTTGTCTTTTCTGGGTACCAGAAAGAGTCTTGAGTAAAATCCTTGCCCTTGTTCCTGTGGAGGTACCTTTTGAATAGCTCCCATGGTTATGAGTGCTGTAATTTGTTTTTGAGCCTCTGCCCATTGATTTGGTGGCAGATTTGGCATTCCTTTTAACCTTGGCAGAGTGTGAAAGTGGAACCTGTAACCCTGTGAAATGATAAATCCAAAGAAAGTGCCTAGGTCCGCTTGTAGGTGTACCAAACGACTTTATTTCACAGAATAAAAATAGTCACGCTACTAAGTAAATCCAATAGCAGCAATGTCCCAAACAGAATAAACGCTCTTACATGCACTTTGCGAAAACTGCGTTTTCGTCAAAAAGACTTCATCAGACAAAATAAAAAACATTTGCACACGTTTAAATACTTGAATGAAATAATTAGAAACTGTTTCATTGGCTAAATTTCATTTCAAACACACCTATCATATCAGTACTTCATTTAATTAATATTAATGACTATGTCATAAAGTGCTACGTGCTTTTGTTAAAAACTCCTGTATCAAGAATTAAAAACATTCATCTTTAAAAACTAATCCATAATGAATACTTATTATAAATTATTGAATAAAAAAATATATATGTTATGAAATGATATTGAGAACCCATTTGTCTTTGGTGATCATATGCCAATTGTGATAGAAAAGAGCCAGTTTTCCTCCCAATGAGGCTGCCAAGAGAGAAATGTTTGGCAGCTGTAGTGGGAAGTCATTGGGACTGTTTTTTGTAAGGTTGTTGTCTGTCTTCCCCTTCTTTCTGGCCTGGTGCACCCCATTGTCGAGGCCTGCAAGGACCTTGTGGCTGTCCTCTACCTCTTGGACATCTGTATTTGCCCCTTTGAGGTCTGTCTGTAACTGGAAAGGACCAATTCTTTTTTGGCCAGTTTCTGCTAAATCGAGGAGGCTGTACCTGTAAGAAATCCTTCACTGTTTGCATAGATTTTGCTTTATCCTCCATTTTCTTTAGTACCTCTTCTGCCTTAACTCCAAATAAGACATCATGCTGCAAAGGTGCATCCAGGAGTTTTGCTTTAACATGATTTGGTAATGTATGTTCCTTTAACCATGCATGTCATCTAATGGCAGAGCCTGTAACTGCTGCTCTACAGGAGTCCTCTAAAGAATTAAAACCACATTGCAAAGTATGTTTTCCCACTTGTTCAGCAGCATGCAATAAATCCTGCATTTCCTTAAAATTAGGAGGATCTGTATCTGAAAGCATTTTTTGTTTCAACTGAGACATCAGAAACTGCTGATATTTTAACATGTGAAATTGGCAGTTCAAAGCTCTCATTGCTAAAGTTGCAGATGTATATACTTTCTTTCCCCATCTGTCTAATGCTCTGGAGTCTCTGTCAGAGGGAACTGGATTCTTTGCTGATGAGGCATTGACCCCTTTGGGTCCCTGAGAAATAGTTTCTGGGTCTGCCACTGGACTTTTATACAGAAATTTGTGTGAGTCAGGGACTCTGTAATACCTGTCTGGTTTAACTGGAGCTGGAGGTAAGGAATCAGAATTTAAGCTGGATTCAGTATACACATCATCCACAATATCTAACACTGGCGGAATAGCCAGGGGTCTGTGCTGAGGCAAAAGTAGAAATTCTCTGAGCCTTTTCTTGGATTCTGAATAATCCTGGCCTTCCCAATGGAAATGTTCCCTCATGGTGTGTAATGTTTCCCCAAAAGAGTAATCCTCTGGTGGAGAGGCTGATGGAATGGATTCCTCAGTATCAGAATCCTCATAAGGGGGTAAAGAATAACCTAGGTCTGAGGAAGACTCTGAGGAAATGGACACCTGGTCGGAGGAGTCATAATCCACATCCTGTCTGGGCCTTTTATCAGGAGGGGGATGGGACCCCCTGATCAGAGTGATCAGGTATTCGGCCATTTTGAGCATTTGTTTCTTAGGCATGGAGGCCTGTCCTGGAGACTGTGATTTCTTTGTTTTAAGAGGTGGTTTAGACTTAGAAGAGGGTTTAATGCTATGCTGACTAGGTCTGAAGACACCCTCTGAAGTTGCAGGTGGCTCATGTACTCCGGATCCCTCTGCAGGGTCGGTTTCGGTAGTCTGTAAAACTTGGGAGTCCGATGGCCCAGCCATCTCCACTAGGGAGTCGGTGGCTGCCTGTGGTTCTGCAGAAGCGGTCGTCAGGGGCTGCGAAGGTGCCTCGCTGAAAACCGGCGACTGGCCTAGAAGAGGCTTCGTCGTCAGTTTTGGGCCTTGGATGCCTGTCTTCATCTTTGCGCTTTTTATGAATAGCGGTCGTCGGAAGTTCCGATGGCATCGTATAATTAAATTTTCTGCCAAAGTAATGTTGGGCAAAATCAGACCGACGTTTAATAGTGCACTTGTTGAACCTAGCACAAAACCGACAACCAGTGACATCGTGGTCTGGGCCTAGGCATGGGATGCAATAAGAATGTAAATCTTTATGAGGTATTTGCTTCCCACAAGAAATACAGTTATTAACCTTTACTGACATCGGTCAAGAAAAAGTTTCCCCAACGGGGTACTTAGCTTTGTAGAAGACTTCGGTTCTGGATTTGGAAATGAAAATCTCAGGAGTCGGCCGACCGGCACTTGCGAACTGCTTTTGCTTCAGGCACCGCGCGGCAAGAAAGACTCAAGAAAATGGCGTCGGCTGCATCTTGTATACCCCTGTCGCACTGACGTCAGGGAGGAGGAGGTGACAGCAACTGACGCCGGACCAAGACTTTGGAACTCAGGCTGACTGGGGAACCGCCTGACGGCAGGATAACCCAAGTGTAATGACTGCAGCAGTGTAACACGATGAACATCTTTTTCTATAATTCCAACAACAATTTGTTTAGAAATACAGCAGTAAGTCACCGGATCATGCAGTAACACTTCCATTTGACGTAAATATAATTCTTTGTCAAGAACAACAATCCCACTGCCCTTGTCTGCAGGTTTTATATCAATAGACTGCATAGCTTTTAGTTCACAAAGAGCATTCATGTCTGCAGGTTTTATATCAATAGACTGCATAGCTTTTAGTTCACAAAGAGCATTCATGTCTTGTTCAGACATATTACAGAAACTAGCCTTAGTGCCATTTTCAAGTAATTCCCTGAACTGAGATTCACAAACATCAATAAAAGTTTGTACAACAGGGACAAACATACTAGGTCTCTTAAAATTAGAAGTACTATTTGCGTTGTCATTAAATAGATTTTGTAACATCAAGTTTCTACCTAGCAGTCTCAGATATTTAAGCATTTCAGCATGCTCAGCTTTTCTGGCCAGAATAAATGACAAACCCTTGTTAAGGAGCTGAATGTGTTCTGCTGTTAAGTCAAAAGAAGAAAGATTAAAAACGAAACATTGGTTTAAAAACGACGCTTTTTCATAGTTGGAGTATTCCTTTCCACACTGTTCTTTTGTATCTTGCCCTTCCTTACTACACTCCTCGATCTGCTTCTGATAGGTAGTGGGTTTATTAATGAGAAATCCACAGTTTGTTGTCTAAAAAAAAGGGCACTATCATTTGTAGTACCAGGATCTTGCAATGTTATGGCAGACGATACTGTCGTACTAGTGCTAGACAAAGCACTTGTACTAGCTTCTGAGGTGATTGGTACATTAGCGCCTAATTCCATTTGAAGTGTGTTTTCAGCATTGCCAGATAGTGGCTGTTCAATCGCTGATATGGTGGCAATTGTAGGAATGCACGTTGCAGTCAGAGCTCCACCCTTTACATGCACGCTATTGGCAGTTGAATTATTTGTGTAATTCACTGATTCTGTAGCAACTGTTCCTGACTGCCCTTTCGGCCAGGAAAAGACATTATGGGTTTGGAAATCTTTTAAATCTCTCTGCAACTTCTTAATTTTTTGTAAGTTTTAGTCTCTTGTCAAAAGACAAGATATTTTCTTGTAAGTGTTCCAATTTGTCACCCACTACATCAACAGAAAAGCGATTGACAATATCATTCTCAATTTGAATCACTTCATTTTTTAAATCACGTTCCATAGGAGCAAACTAATTAATTAGAAGTTGTAGGTAACCAGCGCTAAATTGTAGATTTATTTCTTGCCATCTACGGAGAATTCTCTGTAGCTAGGCATATTCAAAATACGCAAGCCCCTCAAATCACCTTATGTTGTAATGAGGCTTGTAAATGCAGATGCTGCCATTGCAACCTTTTGTATTTATACAATTTATTTTCAAGGTCCCTGTAACATTGTATAAATTCAGGCTGAGATCTGTTAATTTCATAGTTACTGGTAGTAGCAGTAACCTGATGCAAATCCAAAAGAGGGTTTTCTGGTACATCAAGTAAGCAAAGTAAACATTCACTTCCAGCTTCATCAGAAGGCAAAGTCACTGTAAGATCCATCTTAACACTAGTGGTGTGCCCCTCAGGTTGAATAAAAAGGGAAATATTGAATGAAAGAAAACAACTTGAGGGTGGGGTTGGGTGCAAAAACAACGTAGTAATAAAAGAAAAACAAATGCACCCAACTTACACAGACACTGACTTTAATCAAATAAAACAACAGAGTAAGTGCTTTCACGACCAAAAACTGTCGCTTCATCAGACAAACTTAGAAAAAAACACAGCATCCATATATAGTGTTAAGTCAATTAAGTCATTAATTAGTCAGCTGATACAATCAAATAAGGCATAAAAATCTTAGACATAAGTAAAAGCATCTTTACAAAGTACATACAGTACAACATAGATATATATATATATATATATATATATATATATCTACATATTTACTACACATAAAATGTATAAATATAAATCTAAAAATCAATGTTTAAGCCTCCTTAGTTTTAGAAAAAAGCTTAGCAGAAAAAAATGCCATTCAGGCCTGGAGGACTCTCTGCATCTAACAAAAGTATCCATTTTTGTTCAGCTGCTTCTACTGTAGTTTCAATGTCTCCCCCTCGGGGACTAGCATCAATTACCTGAATAACAAAAAAAACTAAATTTATGTGAGGGATCAGTTGCCATGACATGATTTGCTAAAGCATTATTCTCTTTTTGATTTTGAATATCCCTATTATGTTCTAATATTCTGTCCTTCAAAAGCCTATTGGTTTTCCCTACATAAAAAGCATGACACTGCTGGCAGTAAGCAAAATTTACTATATTAGAAGTATGACAATCAGCATCATAATTACTATGTATAGTGAAATTCTTAGTAGGGTGTGTATATGAGACATTAGAAAAAAATCAGTCAGTCTGGGGCTGGTTTCTACCTTTCTCTCTCCAGATCCCCAATAAGACTCCCTATTGGCACAGCTATAGGGTTAATATCTTAGCCGAGTGGTCAAGCCAAAACTTCCAGCACCCTCTCTGTCCAGCCAGTGCTTCGTGTCCCTGTCCAAGTAGCTGACACACACACACTTTGAGATGTGATTTATATACAAACACACGCACACTCATAGGAAAGGCTGGCACAGGTTTACTAGCTATGCCCCCTTCTGCCCATACTAAAAGGTAGTTATCGCTGCCAACAACCAGCTCTTTATAAGCTACTATAAGACCCTTCCCAAAAGGTAACCAATCCTACTGTGTAATGTTACTATTATCCAAATGGTAAGTGTGACCAAGACCAAGGCTATTTAGGAGTGGCCTGTACAGTGTCACCATATACATGTGCAAGTACGCTAAGAGCATAAATATCTCTAAATAAATATCAGCCACAAAGATAGGTTTAAATATATTTAATAATAAATAATAAAAGAACACAACTATATTCAATAACTCTACACATTGACTACAGAGTTCAGAATCACAGGAAATATTTTAAACATTGCAGGAAAGTCTCAAATAAATACAGAAAACATCTAAACTGATCTTTACTATATTCCTATCTATATCTAAAATAAATCACTGTACCCTAGACTTACACAAAGAGCAAGGAAAAAGTGCTGAAGATGGAAGTTTCCAGGTCAAAAACAAAATGCAAAATCTGTCTCTCAGGAGTTTTTAAATTACTATCAAACATTACTGGTGGGTCAGCTCAGATGACATTACTCTTTGTCATCTGCTTTCAGTTCCCAGGATAACAGAAACTTAACAAAAATGTTAGCATCTGTGTGTGAGAAGTACATGTCTCTCAGATGTTTGCTCAGAACTGGAAGTCATAAAACAATTAAACACTTTTACATTTTAAACCTAGTAATTATTTCTGTTTCAAGACAAAAAAACTTCTAGCCCTAGACATCCTGTCTTCTTGCTGAAACTGAGAGATTAGACAATTGTAAAACAATTTCAACTTATTTTCTTGAGGGTTTGCAAGCTAACTCTGCATGTTCCAGCTTCTACTATTAAAACATACATTTGCACAGGTATACAGTTTACATATATTCCTGTTCTTTTCTAGTAGGGTACGCTGTGGTTACATTCTTGAAGCTTAGTACATAACATACAGTTCAACACACAGACTTCTCCACCAGTAGATTAATATACACATAATATGTACTTCTCTCACATTTGTAAGACAAGCATATGAATCATATTAATATTCACAAATGACGTGATTATTTACAAAATTCCAGATAGCTGGGCTGGCACTGTCACATTTCTCCCCTTCCCGAAAACTCAAGCTAGTTTTTCAAGTGACCTTTGAGAAATGTTGCTTGACAGGGTGAACTCATCTGGGACTACACTACCCAATTCCTTGTCTTGAGAGTCCATCTGCATTGCCATTGCTAACCCCACTATGGTGCTGGACCGTCATATATGCTTGCAACCCTAGGCTCCACCTTAGAAACTTGGCATTTTGCTGGCTGGCTCGATGCAGCCATGTTAAGGGATTGTGGTCTGTAACTACAGTAAATTTATTTCCATACAGTTAAGGCTGACATTTCTGCCATGGCCACACTATGGCTAGGCATTCCTTTTCTACAGCTGCATAGCATTCCTCCCTGAGTTGGAGCCTATGACTGACATATACCACTGGGTGCTCTTCTCCCTCTGAAGAAACCTGGCTAAGTACAGCCCCCAGCCCATGGTTTGAAGCATCCACCTGCACAACAAATTCTTTGCTGTAATCTGGACTTGCTAACACAGGGTGTCCTCCCAAAGCTCCTTTAAGTTTCTGGAATGCCTGCTCACATGCTGGGGTCCACACTACATTATCTGGCATGTTTCTCCTTGTCAGGTCTGTGAGGGGAGCAGCTGTGGTACTATAGTTGGGGAAAAACTTACTATAGTACCCCGCTGTCCCTAAGAATGCCCTTACCTGCTTTTTGGTAACAGGGGCAGGCCAAGACTAAATGGCTTACACTTTGGCAGGTTCTGGCCTGATCTTACCACTCCCCACTCTGTCCCAGATAGGAGACCTCTGCCATACCCACCTGATATTTGCTGGGTTTAATGGTCAACCCTGCCCTCTGTAGTCTGCCCAGCAACTCCCTAACATGTTGAAGGTGCTCTTCCCAGGAATGGCTGAAGATGGCAATATCGTCTAGGTAAGCAAGGGCAAAATCTCCTTCTCCTGCTAGGATATGATCTACCAGCTTTTGGAAAGTCACTGGGGCATATTTCATCCCAAAGGGCATCTTCCTGAACTCATACAAGCCAAAAGGAGTCACAAAGACTGACCTCTCTCTAGCACTGGGAGTCAAGGGCACCTACCAGTAACCCTTGCTAAGATCAATGGTGGTAAGATACTTAGTCCCACCAGCTGCTCTAGGGCTTCATCTGTCCTAGGCATGGGGTAAGCATCTGAATCCGTGTGACTATTTAATTTTCTGTAGTTCACACACAGAACTTGGTGATGCCATCCTTCTTTGGTACTAGCACAGGGACTGCTGGATTACCCCTAATTCCAACATTTCCTGTATCTCCACCCTCAGAGTCTGTTTGACTCTCTCAGGAATTGTATAAGGGGCTTGCTTAACAGGCCTTTGGGGTCATGTATCCATATGGTGCTGCAACCTAGTTTCCCAGTGAACATGCCCCAAACTCCTGTAACACTGCTCAGATTTCTTGAACCTGGGTAGGGGATAGCTTCTGGGACATTACTACCCCTTCCTCTGATGTGTCAGTCTGAGCCTCACTGAGAAGATCAGTCACCGGATCCCCCTCAGACTCCTCCTGCAATCCACTGCAAATACTCAGCACAAGGGCCTCCCTATCAATTCTACCATGTAGTTAACATCACTGATCTTCCATACCACCTTGTAGGGTCCCTCCCAGGCTGCCTGTAGCTTGTAGTGCCTGACAAGAATGAGAACCATTACCTGCTGCCCGCAAGCATTCCTGTCATACCAGACCTTTTTCTGCTGTTGGGCTTCTGCCAGGTTCTCCTGAGCCAAGCACATGAGTTCCCTGAGCCTTGTCCTGAGGTTTAGGATGTATGCCACAACAGACTCCTTGTGGGATTCACAGTCACCGTCCCACTATTCTCAAATCAAATCTAGAGGTCCCCTCACTCTATGCCCGTACAGCAACTCAAAGGGTGAAAAACCTGTGGATTCCTGGGGATCTCTCTGTAAGCAAACAACAGATGGGGCAAATATTTGTCCTAATCTCTCTTGAACTGGTTTGCAAATGCCTGTAGCATGGACTTGAGTGTAGAGTTTAACCTCTCAATAAGACCATTAGTTTGGGGATGATAGGGGGTGGTCTTTAGGCGCTTCATCCCACAGTGCTTCCACAGACAAGCCAGCAGGTCTGACATGAAATTGGCACCTCTGTCAGTCAGTATCTGTTTTGGGAAACCTACCCTGCTGAAAATCTCTAACAAAACATTTGTCACATTTTCTGCCTCAGTGGAGGACAGAGCCTCTGTCTCAGGGCATCTGGTATCATAATCTACTACCACTAGGTTATACTTTTTCCCTGCAGAACATAGGGTACTCAGAGGCCCCACTATATCCATAGCTACCCACTGAAATGGCTCCTCAATCACAGGCAAAGGCAGCAAAGGAGCTTTCACCTTGTCTCCTTCCTTGTATACCTTTTGGCACTGCTCACAGGTCCTGCAGTACTCTATTACATTTCTGGGAATCCCAGGCCAGTAGAAGTTCTGCATAATACATATCTTTGTATGTTTTATCCACATATGACCTGCAAAAGGAATATCATGGACTATGGCTAGAACTGCCAGATGGTAGGCTCTGGGCACTACCACCTGCTGTATTCTCTCACCCTCTAGCCCTCCCTTAGTGGTCCACTCTCTATACAGTAACCCTTTGTCCCAGTATACAGATTTCCCCTTCCCTTGAGAATCAGGTGCTTCACTAGCTACCTCCCTCAGGCCTTGTAATGTAGGGTCTGACAGTTGGGCCTGTCTCAACTCTCTCTTTGTAACCCTTCCCAGCTTCTCTTCCACAGGAAGTCTGGTATCCTCTGACAGCGGTGCCTCACTGTCAGCCTGGATACTACTACTCACCTATGCCCTTGCAATCACTCTGTCCAAGGGAACATCAGTACTCACAAGCAGCTGTGGCTCACCTTCTGTCTCACTGCTACAGGGTAGCTCCCTCCCTGAAGTAACCACCTCACCAGTCCTAGCTGCAAGTATGTGGTCTGTCTGGGTCTCCCCCAGGCTACCAGACCCACACGCTTGACTCCAAGCCTGATTTTGTGTAACTGCATGCACACATGGTACTGCATTATCAAACTCATTCCCTATCAGGACTTCTGCAGGGATATCCTCAAATACACCTACTTGCTGGCTTCCTTTTCCACCCTCCCAGTCAAAGTGAACCCTAATCAAAGGTATTTGGAATAAGGTCTCTCATAAAGCTCTGACTGAAGTAGACTGCCCTAGCAAGTAGTGCTCCTCTGTAACCGTTGCAGGCTTCACAATAGTTAGGTCAAATGTTGTGTCTCTCTTCGCCATGGCCTCTTTCTCATTCACTAAGATAGGATATGATCTCTTGTGGTAATTTGGTACTCTTGTTGTCTCAAAACAACTTACTGTTGGTATTTTGTCATTCCCACTTACTGGTTCTCCCAACTTTTGTTCCCCACCTTGCCTCCATGGACATCAATATCCTACATGTCCCCACTGGCTGTGGTATCTCCTGGTTCTGATCTGCCCTCTAAAGTTCCCTTTCCATACTTGATTTCACCCACTCTGTCCTTGGGTATAGTTCAGTGTATGACCCCATTGTAGGTTCTGCCTCTGATACTTGCCCTGCAACCATTTGGACCTTCTCAGTGGGGCGGGGTGGAATCACATGGAGTCTAAAAAAATGGGTGTTGGTATTTTCAGTAATATTCTCATCTTCAGGAACATCTTCATTCTCTGTGGCTGAGTTGATGTTATTATTAAAAAGACCACCCCAGGACTGGGAGGGGGAGGTTTTGGATAAGCTGTATGAGTAGCATACTCCTTCATATCCCTATCCAAGTTTTGTATCTTCTTGTTTTTAATTATGTTTATTTTTTGTTCTATACTCCTAAAAATATGTTCATATTTATTCACCCCAAATTAAGTATCTTGTCGAATTTCTTTATCAACGCATTCAATATCAATGATTAGTTCAGTAATCATCTCGTTATGTTTAACTCTAATGTTCATATATTCTTGACCATGCCTATCAAATAAATCTAAAAGTTAGTTATGCAGTGGTGAATTTAGAACAAGCCCTGTGGGAAAATCCCACATCTTAAGTCCCTTTGGAACCACTTTAGATTTTAGACATTCAATAAAATAGGCATTCTCCATTTGTAGCTTCCTTACCGTTAATAATTTATAATCAAATTCTGATAGTTTATCAGTAAAGCATAAGATACCTGTGACTGAGGAAGCTTGTTAAACAAGATGGCTTTGTGTAACCAGTCATTCAGGGTGATAGGAACACTGTCATTAAAATGTGTTAGCCCAGCCATTTTCCCTTGTGTTGCTAAGCTGGTGTTTACTCAAGTTGGTGTCCCTGTTTTAGGTTCCAACAAACAGAGCAATGTTCCCGATGGCCCTGGCAGGCTCAATCTAAGTTCTGGAGGTAGCAACCCTGTATTAATTTCTCTATTACCAATGAATTGTTTATTGCCAATGTATTTTCTTAAAGAAGTTTGGTTAACTGTCAATTCATCATTTTTTTTTTGAGATAATGGGTGAGATTCCCCACTGTTTGCAAATACTGAGGCCCACCTTCCTGAGTAGCCAATTAGCTAGGAGCACCTGAAACAGTCCCTGAAGCCATGAAACAAAACAAATCTAAAACAAAAACTAAGTAAACACAAAGGCAAACAGAAGCCTCCAGTAACAGATGTAAGCACAGCTACATGCTAATGATTGTGTTAATTATTGCCATAGTAATGCAAATGTGGGACTAATTTTAAGATCCATTTCACATAAAAAAAGCAAATACTTGGGTCATGGGCAATCACCCATGTAAAACACCATTTTTATCTCACACGTACAATTTGATGTAATCTGTCACATTGCAGAACAGTGGCAAAAATTCATCTTGCCATAATCCCTCTGTGTAGCAAAATACCTACACAAGAAAACCACTACAAAATTTACTCAGTGTTACCCATTGTATTTCATAATAACATTACTGCATTTCGTTATGCAGGTGTCCTGATCAGAATTTATGTGGCATGATGCTTTTGTCCGTTATAAACAGAAATACCTTTGTAGTACAAGTTAGTACTGGCATTCTTCATTTTGGCTGGCAATAGTACCTATGCAACTCCAGCCTCTAAATCGGGACACGTGTCCACTATCCTAACACCTCTGTCACTTCCAATCAGTCACCGTAACCTGAAATGCTCTTACAATCATGTAGTAATTATGAAGGAATGGTGACACATATTAGTGGACTGCCTAAACAAAAAATAAATAGAAGACTGTCACTGTCATCAGAAGGATCACCTCATGTCCCCCTCTGTGTAAAACCTCTGAGGATATTTCTAAGTTTGAATGCCACAATGTAGAGCTCATAGTCTAAGTCACAGAACTGCAAACCAAGACAATTTAAGCAGATTCTGTGTTCTCAGACATGCATAACCTGACCAGTATACCAAACTGCTTTACTACTAGATGGTATTTACCATGTCTTGCACCTTGCTTACCTCCACGTGTTCCTCCAATAACAATACATTCGTTCCTTGATAACAGCACATTCTTCCTTGTATCAGCACATTTGGCTCTGCTACTTTTGGCACTGGTTTACTTCAGTTCTTTGTCTGTGTACTGATATCAGTCTGTAGCATAGAGATAAAGTAGTCAGAACTCATTGAGTATTTGTCAAATTACATAAATATGCAACAGAACACTAAGCTGAAAGGATTTGCCCCTTTCACATAATGTGCTGAGTACTCAATACAGCACATAATTATGCTTACCTTGTGTTTCCCACCAAGCTGTTCAGTGACCATGTTTCGCAACAAATTGTCATATAGCATCAACAGCCATTTATGCAGACCAATACTAGTTCAGCACAACTAATGCATATTATCAATGGCAGGTCCCAGCATCACACTGTACACCTCAACCAATATGATTAGGCATGTATGCTCATCTTTAAGGTGTGAGTGGCTACAACATGTATATTAAACATCAATATATCAGTCCATGGAGTGCAGTCACCACTGGCAGTTTCGTGCTATTGGGCATTATCCGTTTATCTTTTGGGTGGTGCAGTGGTTAACATTATCACCTCACAGCAAGAGATTCTCCTGTTAGATTTTTGGCTGGGATGCCTTCTGTGCGGAGTCTGCTTGTCCTCCCTGCATTCACATGAGTTTCCTCCAGGTGCTCCAGTTTCCTTCTACATTCCAAAGACATGCATCTGGAGCATTTCTCCCCAAGCTTCCACTGAAAATAGGCTCTGTCATAGTTGGACTTTACTGGTCAAAAAATGTTAAGTAAATAAAAAAAATTATTATTTAGACTATATATTATTCTTTGTTATGCATTCTGGTCCCTATCTTATACTACTGGCAATGTCTTTCAACTTCACACCTGATAAATGTACTCCTGTGAAATATAAGTTTAGACTTACAATGCCTCCTGAATCGTATAAAACACACTACTGTTCACTCCCAATGAACTAACTTTTACATTCTGTCATCTACAAAGACCAATTAGAAATGGTATAGCATACCAAATGAATAGTTAGGGTTAATAAGTCTACATAACTTTGACCATCTTCAGCAAGATGTAAGAGGCACTAAAATCTAGGCCGTCTCTATAGAGGCAAATCTTATATCAATTCTTCTTTCGGCTTTTCACGGTTAGGGGTCGGCACAGCAGATCACCTGTCCGCTCATGATTGGCAGAGGAGTTTTATGGTGTCGAGTTGCCAGCCTGGCGCCCAACCTTCCACAGAAGGCACACACATGCATGCAATCATGCCTAGGGCCAATGTAGAGTATCCAATCCACCTACAGCATGTCTTTGGGATGTGGGGGGAAATGGGAGCACTCGGAGAAAACCCATGCAACCACAGGGAGGTCACTGCACAAATATGAGAACATTCCTATCCCTTAATTCCATCAATCAGACCTGCACTCATAAGAGACTCCTGCATTCCACTGACAAATCTTTACTGTTCATAACCAATCAAAAAAATGTAAGATATTCCTAGCATTTACAGCTGGAATATTCACACCACTCAGACTGTAACTTGAAAAACTTTGAAGCCCTCTGCACCTGTGCTAACCATCATTAAAATTGGCACTAGTACACATATAGGAAGACTGACACTTCACAAGACCTAACTTCCTTGCTGTTTGAAAATTAATTTCATGGTACTACCATACTTTATTACCTAATTCTAAGTTGCATTGCTTCTCTACCATTATTTCTTTGGGGCTACATCTTTCCTTAACTGCTTATGTCGTACTTTTAACAACTGTTTTATTATCAATATTTAATGCAAATTCTGACAGTTTACTTATATTGCTCAAATTACACTATCAATAAATGTATTACTGTGTAAAAAACATGCATTTGTATACAGCTTATGCACATCAGTGGAACTGTATGATTTCATTGTAAGTTATGTAAATATATAATTCATGTTAATATGTCTATATAATGGTACTTTTCTGCACAGGCCTTGGCTAAGAAGTGTCAGAGTGTAGTCTCACTATCCTGATAAACAAATGCCAATGCAATGAAGCATCCAAAAATTGGTTCACTCCAGTTTGCTACATAGCCATCAAACTGATCGTCTGTGGATTTCTTGTAGGAAAAGAAAAAAAGTGTGGGAACAGCTTGTTTAATTAGCCACCTAATTGGATGTCATTACTTCATGTCTTCTGAAAGTAGTTCATGCATGCAGTTTAGTTCATACTGGCTCTGCTCAAAATGGTTTGTGTGGGAACAGCTTGTTTAATTAGTCACCTAATTGGACGTCATTACTTCATGTCTTCTGAAAGTAGTTCATGCATGCAGTTTAGTTCATACTGGCTCTGCTCAAAATGGTTTGAGCACAGGAGATGTGGCTTTGCACTGGCCTCTTTTTTTTGACAAATTTACTTACGTTTCTGATATCGGTATCACAGTTAATCACTCATCATGTACACAGCAATGGAATGGCACATGGGGTGGCAGGCTACTTCAGCAAATTCGGTGTACATATACAAAGTACTGCGACATTGTTAGTCACCTACAGAAATGGAAAGAATTGCTGGATTAATACATGGTGAGATCACATGACTAACTACAAAGGGCATTAAAAATGAAGACACAATTATGGTAATACAGAAAGGGGTGAAATGTTTATGGGAACTTGTGCTTGGGCTTTTCTGTTTGTGTCCTTTCCAGTTGAGTAGTATGTTCAGGTTTATACATATTTTATTTGATGGTGGGTCTGTCAGTGGTAGAATGACATATCGAGGCCTCAAGGATGTTTCTTGGAAAATAAGTTGGACAGAGAATGATTTCCTGACTTTGGTGGAATTTTATATAATGCAAATGTCATATGAAAAAAACAAATCTTAGGGACACCTCGGCATAATGATAATATTGACGTTGAAAGTAGAAACATTGATATGAATTTACACATACTTAGGTACATTTTTAAATATAATGACTCAGTATTTTATGACTCTTGTATCTGACAGAAAAAAAAATTCCAAACTGCGGGAAGGAATGGGCAAAATTTGAGATGGTTGTGAGTTATGTTGGCAACACATACTAGTCATTTACAATGGCCTTAGCATCCATGGAAGCAGTTGCATGGATACTTCTGATCAGAAACATCAGCAAAACCTATAAATAGGTCAAAGGAAATAAATGCATGAAACCAGGGGATGCAGAGGTGCATTTCAGTTTTTTTTTAAACAACCTATTAAAACAAGAATCATGATTAAGGCAAGAAATTTGGTCTTGCTGTTCAAGTTTGGCTTCCCTAAATCTTTTTAAGACATCTTAACTGACCAAGACCATTAATAAATGAAGGTGAAATAAATGCACTGTAAGAACCATAAAATAAATAACTGGATTATAGTCTGGGGCAGTAAAGAAAAGTAAAAGTAGTAGTGACATATTTCCTAACCCAGCCCTCTGTAATCCTATGAGCAGGGCTGGCTTTATGGGAATAACTGCTACTAAGGGTATAACAGCCTTGTGACATGTGGGCCAAGCCTCCATAAGCTCTGCATGACAGCATATTCTATTAGTTGGTGAATGCCTTATTTGTTGAGAGACGAGTTGTTAAACTGAGCAAATGAGAAGGCCAGTTGCCTTATTCCAGACAGACCCTGTCAAGCACTTAAAGTCAACTAACCATAATGCATTTCACTTTTGTGCCACACGGATAGCTGCTATGCCTTAAAGCATCATATGTTACTTCACTGCAAAACACTGGTTCTAGGAAGCCAAATAGTGTGAAAACACAGATAAAAACTAACTCAAAGCTAGGTTTCCTGGACTTTGTCAACACAAACATCCTGGATTAGATAGTATGCACTCTAAACAGGGGCTTAAACATACTAGACCTAGTACTCACCAACAAGGGAGAGCATTGCACCATGCCTACGTCACGTCCTCATTGCTTAGGTCAGATCACAAATCTGTTGCCCTGGAAATAAAAATCAACCTAGAAAACCCAACTGCACCAGTAACAGTCAGTAACTATTCTAAATCTAACCAGATACTGTTAAGCCAGAGTTTGTCAAAATTCAGGGTTCCTGAAAACCCCAAGAAAACACCTGCTTATGCAAACATGTTTATAGAAACCTGTTCAAACATGTAAATGACTGCATTGAGACTGCTGTACCTACCAGAAGCAAACCATAATTTAACTCTAAAAACAAATTCCACTTGGCAGAATCCTAACCAGAACAAGATATATACAAAAATCATGGCCTAAATCAAAAAGAGCAACTCTCACAAAGAAGAGCTCTCTAATTCAACAAGAAACCTAGAGTTGAAATAAGGTCTAACAAGGCCAATTATGACATCAGGATAGCCTCTCATGCAAAGGACAATCACAAAACCTTCAGCTATTTTAGGAACCTTAAAGAAAGCATACAGCACTGTGCAGAACTGGTGGTAAATGGCACAACCTTCATTGACCAGGGTGACAATGCAAATCTAGTTAAGTTTACCTCTGTATTCAAAACCCACTACCCTCCTGAAATTTATTCTAGCATATCCCTTCAACTATCAAAAGGCTCAATAAGGCACCAAAATGAAACATTTCCACAATGACCCCTTCAGTGGTGGGTCCACATATGCACAAGCACCAAAATGAAACATTTAACCAAGTGGCCACTTAGTATGTTCAAGTCCATGCAAGCACCAAAATGAAACATATCCCCCAATGGGTCCATCAGTAAACTACACAAGCACCAACATGAAACACTTCCCCAAGTGAGCACTTCAGTGTTATGCCCATGTATGTATTCACAAGCACCAAGTGGAAACATTTCTCATAGATGCCCCCTCAGTAGTCAGTCCAACTATATACAAGCCCCAAAAGAAGACATTCCCACAGCCACCCTTCAGTAGACTGTCCAACTAAACACAAGCATAAACATGAAACACCCCCACACTGAGCCCCTCAGTTGTTACACAAGCACCAAAATGAAACATTTCCAGAAGTGACCCCTTCAGTAATCTGTTCAAGTATACAAACACCAAAATGAAACATTTCCAGAAGTGACCCTTTCAGTAGTCTGTTCAAGAACACAAACACCAAAATGAAACATCTCCAGAAGTGACCCCTTCAGCAGTCTGTTCAAGTACACAAACACCAAAATGAAACATTTCCAGAAGTGACCCTTTCAGTAGTCAAGAACACAAACACCAAAATGAAACATCTCCAGAAGTGACCCCTTCAGTAGTCTGTTCAAGTACGCAAACACTAAAATTAAACATTTCCAGAAGTGACCCCTTCAGTAGTCGGTTCAAGTACACAAACACAGAAATGAAACATTTGCTCACAAGCCCTTCAGTAGTTGCACAAGAACTGAAATTAAACATTTCTTTAAGTGAACACTTCAATATTACATCCATGTATGCACAAGTACTAAATGAAAACATTTCCCACAACTACCCTTTCAGTGGTCTGTTCATATACACACACAAGAACCAAAATGAAACATTTAGCTAAGCAAACACTCTGTTTTTTGTCCATGTATGCTATGTACACTTAAGCAGCAAATGAAGACATTTTCCACAACTAGCCCTTTAATGCACACAAGTAACAAAATGAAACATCCCCCCACCAAGCCCTGCAGTAGTCTCAGAAACACCATAATGAAATACCCCCAAGCTTCTCAGTAGTCAGCCAAGTACCAAAATGGAATATTTCCTCAAGTGAAAACTTCAGTATTATGACCACAGATGCACAAGAACCAAATGAAAACATTTACCACAAATGCCCCTTTAGTAGTCTTTCCATGTACACACAAGTATGAAAATAAAACATTTCCCCAAACAACCCCTTCAGTAGTCTGTCCAAGTCCACACAAGCAGCAAAATGAAACATTTCCCCAAGCAAACACTCTGTATTTTGTCCAAGTATCTATGCACAAGCATAATGAAACATTTCCTCCGAACAAGCCCCTTAGTAGTCACACAAGCACCAAAGTGAAACATTTCCCAAGTGACCACTTCACTGGCCTCTCCAAGTACACACAAGCACTAAAATGAAACCCTCATTAGTCACACAAGAAGGAACATTTCCCCAGTGAGCCCCTCAGCAGTTACTCAAGCATAAAAATGAAATATTCCCCCACAATGACATTATGTTATCTTTCTAGTTTTACAATTAAAATATGAAGAAAAAATAAGCTTCTTGTAGCACTAAGAGAATGCCTTTGTAGCACAAAATAAATGTTAACTTTCTGCCATGTCTATGAGGAAGGGAAACTGTTGCTAAACAAAATTTGAATTTAGTAGCCATTATCAACATTCATCAGTGCAAACACGTGGTAATAGAGGTACAAAATACTGCATACAGAAATCCTCACCCAGAATTATTTAGCAAATAAACACAAGGTATTTTAAATTTCAAGTGAAAGGGATACAGAACAGCATTTAACTATTTCAGAAACTCTTTATAGCATTAATAGTGCCTCGCAAAGGCACAGAGTTGCCAAAATGCTATGTAATGTATCAGCACATTGGAAAAATAAAAATAAAATAGCTGTATCTTGCTTACTTGATGTTGTAGCAACACTTTTCAGAAGTACAGTGGATATAAGAAGTGTACACACCCCTGTTAAAATGCCAGGTTTTTGTGATATAAAAAATGAGACCAAAATAAATAATTTCAAAACTTTTCCCACCTTTAATAAGACCTATAACCTGTACAATTCAACTGAAAAAAAAAAACAAATCTGTTAGGGGAAAAATATAAAAAATAAAAAAAGTACAATAAGATGGTTGCATAAGTGTGCACACCCTTAAACTAATACTTTGTTGAAGCACCTTTTGATTTAATTACAGCATTTAGTCTTCTATCAGCATGGCACATCTTGACTTGGCAATATTTGCCCACTCTTGCTTGCAAAAGTACTCCAAATCTGCCAGATTGCGAGGGCATCTCTTGTGCACAGCCCTCTTCATGTCACCCCACAGATTTTCTATTGGACTTAGTTCTGGGGTCTGGCTAGGCCAATCCAAAATAGATATTTTTATATCACAAAAACCTGGCATTTTAACAGGGGTGTGTACACTTTTTATATCCGCTGTAGCTTTCAATTGCATATTGCTTTTGATGAGAGGGAAGACTGCTATACATGCTTCCTGTTTGTGCAGGGTCTGGTTGTACCATGTGCTTTCCATTTTTATTTGGAAAAAAGGCCAAACAAACAAGTGATATTAGAAAAGTGAAGTAGATAAGAACATGCCTCACAAGGTGCATACGTGCATAAAAATTGTGAGGTCTATTAGCAGAACACATTTCTAGCAGAATGCAATCTTCTGTAGTAACAAGATAAAGCAGCACTCCATTGAGAGGCAAGCTCAAGCAAAAATGGAAAAATTGAAAAGAATAGAGTAGCTGATGCAAAGCCCATTGCAGAATGTATAATGTAGACAAAAAAGTTTTAAAGCTCACCGTTTAACAAATGGGAGTGCAATAAAGAAGATGATACTGGCTAACAAAGAGAAGCATTTCTGAAAGTCCAACAGCAAAATACACTCTACAAGCAACACCAGCAAAGAAAAGGAATTCCTCACTTAATGCTGGTGTTTTTTAACTACTTTCTTTTGCTGGAAGTGGCTTTTAGCTATTTATAGCATAGAACAAGCTCTGACAAACACATAAATGAGGTTCACTCAAGGAAATATAGAAAGAAGCAGCTCTGTTACAGAAGGTGTGTTAGATGACAGTGCTTCACAGTCCTGCCATTCTGTCGTGATGGCATGTGAAAACAACACTTCCTTATGTCTAGTGTGACTCATATAAAAAGAACTTTAATGTATTCTATGAAGAAGGAATGAAAGTAACAAAACAAGACCATGTTACCATGGCAGGCCCTATCAGCATTCATTTTGTGGGAAACACATTAAAATTGTAAAAGAAGCACTTAGAGTGATTCTGAGGCATTTGAAAACAAATCTTTAATCTTTCGGCTTTTATGGTTAGAGGTCGCCACAGCGGAACTCTGGTCCGCTAATGATTGGCAGTGGATTTTTACGATGCTAGTTGCCAGCCTGACGCTCAGCCTTCAAAGAAGGCACACCCATTCACACATGCACCTACCTGCATGTCTTTATACGTCACTCAACCGCGGGGAGGACATGTAGACTCCACACAGAAGGCACCCCGGCCAAGAATTGAATGGGAGAACCTCTTGCTGTGAGGTGACAACGCTAACTGCTGCACCACCGTGGCCTCAGGCATTTGAAAACAAATATACAATGAAAAAAAAATTTGAGTTCTAAGGTGTTTTCCATTTTGAAGACAAACACCTGACATGCTAAATGAATTACATCAGAGAACAATATAGTGCAAAGTAACAGAAATTATTTATTTATTTATTGATTGCTTGAGTAATTTATTTTTATTTTATTTTATTTTACATTTAACTAGGATGGTCCAACTGGACACAGGTCCATTTTCAGGGGAGGCCCAGGGAGAAAAGTTTCACAGTAAGTAAAATTTTACACAATATGTTAAAATACAGTATACAGAGAATTTTCAAACCTTCTTCTTCTTTCGGCTTTTCCCGGTTAGAGGTTGTCACTTCAGATCACCTGTCCACTCATGATTGGCAGTGGAGTTTACGGTGTCAAGTTGCCAGCCCAGCACCCAACCTTCCACAGAAGGCACACACATGCACACACTCACACCTAGGGCCAATTTAGAGTGTCCAATCCACCTACTGTATGTCTTTGAGATGTGGGGGGAAACTGGAGCACCCAGAGGAAACCCACATGACCACAGGGAGGACATGCAGACTCCACACAGAAGGCACTCCAGCCGAGAATCGAACCGGAGAACCTCTAGCTGTGAGGCGGCAACACTAACCACTGCACCACCGTGGCCACCCTATACAGAGAATTTTCAAACAATATGTTAAAATACAGTGTACAGCACTGCAGTGGTACAGCAGTAGCATTGTTGCCTCACAGCAAGAGGTTCTCCTGTTCAATTCTCAGCTGGAGTGCCTTCTGTGTGGAGTCTGCATGTCCTCCCTGTGGTCGAGTGGCCTCTGAAAGACATGCATAAATTGGCGTGCCTTCGCTGAAGGTTGGGCATCAGGCTGGCAACTCGGCACCATAAAAATGTACTGTCAATCATTAGTGGACCGGAGTTCCGCTGTGGTGACCCCTAACCGGGAAAAGACAAAAAGACAAACAACAGCAGAAGTGGTCTATATGAGATAATCGAAGTTTCAGAACTTCAAAGACCATATAGTTGACCCCATATGATATAAGTACTGAAACTTCAAATACCTGATAAAAAAAGGAAAAAAGAAAAAAAACAAAAGTAACTGCTTTAAGCAGGGGGGCAAGCCCCCCTACACCCCCGCTACTTAAATATACCAACTCCAAGATCGCACTTTAATGGAGTATGGTGCGGAAAGGGAAGATTTCCCTTTGCTACGCTGTAGCGTGATCTCGAACATCTTCATTTATGGTAAGTGTATACAACTGTACTATGTTCATTGTGTTTCACTGTTGCAGTCCTAACTAATGGGTTGATTACCAAAGCCCAGAGAAAAGGGAGGAGAAAACAACAGAATCAAGGGTTGGAGATAATGCCCTGCAACACAGCAGTGGCAAATCCTGCCCTGGCTCTGGAAAACAGAGGCAAATTATAATGTTTTGTGAAAGTGTGAATAGAAGACTATGTGGCAGCCTCCAAATTATCTTTAGTAGGGCACCCCTTAAAAAGGCTGCAGAAGTGGAAGCTGCTCTAGTTGAGTGGGTCCTAACCCCTTGAGGAGGAACCTTGCCATGAAAGGAATAACAAAAGGTGATGCAATGTGCAATCCACTTGGAAATGGTTTGCTTAGAAATAGCCTTGCCCTGAGCTCCAAGGGCAAAACTGACCAATAACTGAGCTGATTTCCAAAGATCCTGTCCAGGTAAAACCTGAGCTGTCTGTGCACATCAAGAGAATGTACAATACTTTCACCTCTATTTCGAGGATTAGGAAAGAAGGTAGGACGATGTATGGACTGATTAAGAGTCAATCTAGAAACCACCTTAGGCATAAAGGAGGGATTGGTTCTCAAAGAGATCCTGTATGTATGGAAAATAATAAAAGGCTCCACAGCCATCAAAGCCTGCAGCTCTGAAACCCTCCTTGCTGAAGTTATAGCCAAGAGAACGGCAGTCTTCCAAGAGAGAAACTTTAAATCTGCAGTGGCAGCTGGCTCAATAAGAGGAAGAGTTAGTTTCTCTAGAACAAAATTAAGATCCCAGGCTGGAGTAGGTGCCCTTCTGGGCACCTCTGAGAAACATTTTCATCAGGGGATGAGAGAAAATGGGTTGTTCAAAAGAACAATGAGCAGAAATGGCTGAAGCATGGATCTTGATAGAGGAAAAAGAAAGACCACCCTGAAGCAAACAGCCAGATATTCCAGGATCAGAGGAAGGGTAGGCTGAGAAGAAGATTCCCCTCTAGCCTGCATCCAATAAGAGAACGTTTCCCATTTGCCAGCGTAGGACTTCCTAGTGCTAGGCCTCCTGGCCTCCCTCAGCATATCAACCACCTGCTGGGAAAGGGAAGAAGATAAGGAAGGAGTCATACAATGAACCATGCTGCCAAATGGAGGGACTGAAGATGAGGATGCAGAATGATTCCCTCTTCCTGAACCAAAAGATCTGGCTTCAGAGGAAGATGCCAAGGAGGAAATTGGGAGAGACTGCAAAGCAGTGGATACCAATGCTGTCTGGGCCAGTCTGGAGCTATGAGAATAGTCCTTGGTCGTTCATCCCTGATCTTCAGTAACACTCTGGGTAGAAGAGGAAGAGGAGGGAAGGTGTAAACTGATAGCAACGTCCAAGGGAAGGACAAAGCATCCACTCTCCAGGCTCTGCTGTGATGCTGTCTGGTGCAAAAGAGAGGTATTAGATGGTTGTCTGGGGAATTGAAAAGATCCACCTGAGGTGTGCCCCAGCGTTGAATGATGCTGTAAAAAACTGCTCTGTTCAGCTGCCACTCATGAGGATCCAGGGTTTGCCTGCTCATCTGTAGTCTGCCCAAACATTGAGCCTTCCTGGTAGAAACTGGGCTAGGAGATGCAGGTCCAGGGATGCTGCCATAGACCAAAAATTCATGCTTTGTCTGCACAGGGGGTAAGAGTGATTCCCTCCCTGCTTGTTGATGTACCACATGACTGAGGTGTTGTCTGTTCTGACAAGCAGGGTCCCTGGAGAAAGAAGATGCTTGAAAGCTACTAAGGCCTGTTGAACTGCAATCAACTCTCTTAGATTTATCTGCAGGTGCATCTGCTGGGCATTCCACCATCCCTGTATGCATCTGCCATCCAGGTGCACTCCTCAGGTGTAGACTGGTGTGTCTGTAGTCAGAACTTGGGTGGCAGGAGGTGTTCGAAAGGGCATGCCTTTGTTTTCTAGACAGCCCACCACAGAAACTCCGTCTGCAGAGATGGAAGCAGAGGGATCATCATATCCAGGTCCTGAGTGTGTTGACACCAAATGTTCTTGAGGTACCATTGCAATTTCCTCATAGGCAGTCTTGCATATGGAATCATGAGAATACAACATGTCATGAATCCCAGAGCTTGCAGGTATTTCCTTGCAGGGAGCTGGGACAGGCTTGACAAGTCCTTGAAGTAGGCTGAAAGAGTTGTCTGCTTCTCCTAGGTGAGATATATCATCTGGGCGGCTGTGTTCAGACTCGCTTCCAGGAATGTTATCTCTTTGGATGATACCATTTTTGACTTTTCCTCATTGAGAGTGTAACCCAGGGAAGAGAGAAGAGTCTTTACGAATTCCAGATCCTTTAATAGCTGTTCCTGAGAATTTGCTTGAATCAGACAGTCGTCCAAGTATGGGTAAATCTGAATTTTCTTCTGCCTGCAAAAAGCAATGACTGGGGCCAGGCACTTTGTGAAGACTCTGGGAGCAGTAGATAAGTCAAAGGGCAGTGCACAGAATTGATAATGTTGCTTGCCCACTCTGAAATGCAGATACTGCCTGCAACTTTCCCTGATGGGGATGTGCAGATAAGCCACTTTGAGATCCAACGTTACCAGCCAGGAATCCTTTTCTAGCATCGGTAGCAACTGATGCAGAGTGAGCATTTTGAACTTTGGAATTACTAGGAAAGAGTTCAGAATGGAAAGATTTAGGATAGGACGCCAGGTACCTTTTTTTTTGGAATTAGGAAAAGCCTGGAATAAAAGCCCTGGCCTACCTGCTGAGCAGGAACTGATTCTATATTGCTCCCAGATGAAACAAAGACAAAATTTGTTTTTCTACTTCTGTCCTTTGGTTTGGAGGAACATCTGGGAATCCCTTGGGAGCTGGAAAGGTGTGGAAAGAAAACTTGTGCCCCAGGGACACCATTCTGAGCACCCCATTTGTCGTCTGTGATATAGGCCCAGACATCTGAAAAAAGGGCCAACCTTCCCCCTAAAAAGACTCTCCAGGCAAGCAAGAACAGGCAGAAATTGTAAAAAGTAATTGAAAGTGTTTAGATTGAGATGCAGGCTTGGAGCTTCCCGCCTTAGAAGTGGAAGCCTGCCACCGCCTAGACCTTTGAGGGGTAGCTGCCTGCCCCCTAGAAGATTTGTAACCTCTAGTCCTGGAACAGTTCTGTCTGCTGGTATCAGGAAAGGTCCAACTCTTGGAAGGGTAATTCCTGCTAAAGCGAGGGGGTTGAACTTGCAGAAAATCCTTAACAGTGTGCATGGACTTGGCCTTATCCTCCATCTTCTTAAGTACCTCCTCAGCTTTGCTGCCAAAAAGATTGTCTTTATGCAAAAGTACATCCAAAAGCTTAGCCTTGACAGGTTCTGGAAGAGGCTGTTCTCTGATCCAAGCTTGTCTTCTAATAACAGATCCAGTAGCTATGGCCCTACTGGAGGCCTCAAGGATGTCAAAGCCACAATGCAAAGAATGCTTATTGACCAGAGTGGTTGAATTCAACAAATCCTGCATGTCTTTACTCTCTGCCAAAAGAGATACACTTGCTACCTTAGACTTAATAGCCTCCAAGGTGTGCTGTTGGTACTTCAGCATATGAAAAAGGCAATTGGTAGCCCTAATAGCTAGGGTGGTAGAGGTATAAACGTACTTGCCCCACCTATCTAGGTTCCTAGATTCCCTGTCCGAAGGAACAGGATTCCTGGTAACAGTGGCCTTAACTCCTTTAGGGCCCTGAGAAATAACCTCTGTATCCACCAACAGGTTCCTGAAAAGAAACAGATGAGAATCAGGGACTCTGTAGTACCTGTCAGGTTTCCTGGGAGCAGGGGGAACCGAATTTGGAGACTAGGAATTTTCCAGAAAAACATTATCAACAACTTCCAACACAGGGGGGAATAGCAAGAGGCTTATGCTGAGGTAAATCCAGAAACTCCCTAATCCATTTCTTAGATTGGGGATAATCCTGACTTTCCCATTTAAAATGTTCCCTGAGGGTATTTAAAGAGTCACCAAAAGAGAAATCCTCTGGAGGCGAGGCCAAAGGGATGGACTCCTCTGCATCTGAATCCTCAAAGGGAGAAAAAGTCTGAGAAAATTCCTCTTCATCAGCAGAAATGCTGGAAGAATCAGATCCTGAACAGGACAAAACCTCCAGAGAAACCTCCTTAGTCCTTTTAGGAGGATGAGGCTGAGAACCCCATATAAGAGTTAACAAATCCTTAGTCATTTTAACCATTTGGGATTGAGGGGAACTAGAAGGAACTGGAGCCTGCCTTTACAAAGGCGTACTAATGGAAGGTTTACCTGCAAGCCTGAAGGACTCGGGAGACCTGGCAACTGGCGAAGGAACAGCAGGAGTCGAAGGAAGAAGTTTGCTGTCAGAGTGCAAAATGGAGGCCTCGGTCCCCAGAGTCAGCTTAGCAGTTCTGAGGCGACCAGCAACAGATCCGAAGACAAAATGGAGGCCGAAGGCCTAAGGGACTCGGACTCAGTCAAGGCCTGTGGTTGTACATCTGTGGACTGCAGGGACTGTGAAAGCGTCTCAATGGCTCCCGCCTGACTTGACGACCAACTTAACCTCATCTGAGGATTTAGTTTTCTGAGGCCTGTCACGGTCCTTGTCCTTACGCTTTTTGGAATATCCGAAGCCTGAAGACTGGCGGATGCCATACCAATGAACTTAGGCCAAACTCCAAAATGCCTAGCCAAAATCTTAGCCCGATGATGGATAGTACATGGATTAAAGGAGGCACAGAGATCACAATTGGGAATGTCGTGGTCAAGGCTTAAACAAGTAATGCAATAGGAATGAAAATCTCTATGGGTAATCTGCTTTCCACAGGTAAGGCAATTATTAACCTTTTCTGACATTCGTTAAGGCAAGAAAAGAGGATCCCCAACAGGGTACTTAGCTGTAGTAGACTTCAACTCTTGTAGTCGGAATCCAACTAAGGTAATCCGCCGACCGGCATTCGTGCATGAAATGCTTCTGCTTTGGGCTCCACGGCAAGGAAGACTGAGGAAGTGACGTCGGCTGCCTCCTTTTGTATCGGACACCCTGACGTCCTTTACAACTGACGGCAGCCGATGTCATTTTTACTTACCTTTGGAATTCTGGCTGATCGAGGGCTACAGGGAGCCAGATAACCCATTAGTTAAGACTGCAACAGTGAAACACGATGAACATCTACTATGTATGCTTGTAGTTTTCTGCCCAACATAAAATTTAAACATTTCATATATGAACTGCTGATTATATGGTATGGCACTGAGATTAAAGTGGGCAAAATATTTGGAATAATTAAATGTAGTTGAGTCTTTTTAAAATTTTACCATGAAATATAACTTATTGCAAATTAATTTTTTGCATATTAGCATTATAAAGAAAGGTGGAAAGCTGTATACCGATTTATTTCATTAAGAGGTTGCTTGCAGTAGTCATTTAATAATAATCTTTTCAGCTGTTAAAAATTCAGAATATGAGCGCTAGCAGACTGACTTGTGATATGACTGTATTTGAAAAGGATGAATTTCTTGAGAGGATATCCAGAACAAATGATGGAAAATGAAATTTCTTTAATAGTGACTTTTCTTCTTCACTCTAATACCCTCTTTTTAGACTTTTCTTCTTTGACGACTGGTACTTGTCAAACACATCTAGCTTATATCACTTCTAGTTTAATCATATTTATAATTTAATTTGTAATACCTATCCAGCTGCTTAAGACAGTCTTTTCTTACAAATAAATATTAAAATATTCTGCAGTATCTTCTAGAAGAACTAGTTTAAGTGGTGACCAGTTACAGTGTTTGAGGATGTTTATGAAGTCAATGGGGTTCAGGTGTTTTTTTTGTTCGTTATTTGTTTGTAAACAGCTTGTTTAGTTGGGTTAAGTTGTTGTCTAAGTAGATAGTTTGGGAGATGGTCACTGAGACTGTCAGGGAGAGAGCCAGAGTGAGGAGAGTGGGCTGGTTTTGTTGTTAAGATCCAGTCAAAAGTGGAGTGCTTATTGGATGACTTGTCTATCCTAGTGGAGGGTTGAACAAGTTGGGTGAAGCCATAGAGGTTGATGTGATTAGTGGGGTTTATGGAATTGCAGTTTGACCAGTCAATATTAAAATCACCCATGATTATTGTTTCCTGGGGTAGTGAACTTGTGGTCCAGTTCAAAATGTTTTCTAAAGTGTGGATGTTGTCTCTGGGTGGGATAAAGGTTCCAATTATGTTTATATGTTTTTTTGTATTAATGCTTGGCAAGTAGCACTTCAGCATTAACAAAGGTAGGGGTGATTTGATCTAAGACTTTTAGGGAAAGGTGATTTTTAAACAGTATTGTAAGTAGGCGTATATATATATATATATATATATATATATATATATATATATATATATATATATATATATATAGGTCTATGTCTAAATTTTGAAGTTTCAAGACTTTGAGTTTCTTATGGTTGAGACCATAATATCGAAGTTTTGAAACTTCTAAAGAAAAAAAAAATAAAAACAGAAAAACAAAAATATCCTTTTTTTACATTTTTGCAGGGGGCAAGCTTCCCTGCACCCCCACACCCCCTGCTAATTAAATATACCAACTCCGAGATCACACTACAGCGAGGAAAATGGTAAATCTCACATTCCGTGCTGTACAGCGACTTCATTACACAATGCTGGAATTTTCAAAACTTTGATCTTATGGTCTCGACCATAAGGAATTCAAAGTTTTGAAACTTAGAAATTTAGAAGTAGACCCATAGCCTTAACTAAGCAATGCTAAAATATCCCTTCAAATCAGGTACCCTAAGCCTACATGTTTTATTAGAAGGATCCTAATTGAAAACTCAATCTAGTAGTCCTTAGTGATCGGCTTTAGGATAGTAACTAACAGCTCTATGCCACTTTCTGTTATTCAGTGAGTCTGTAGCATTTACTTTTGGGTTATTTTTCCCAGTTCTGGAGTCATACCTCAGTCCTGTAAGTACAGTGGCTCAGAAAATATTATTCCACTGACATATGATATTGTAATTCTTTCCTGCCTAAAAGTATCTGTGAACTTACTTGTGTCTACAGCATGAGTTGAGTAATCTTAACTTCTATATAGCACCTTTGGCATCTGTGAATACTCTAATAAAATTTCAAGTATTGCTGTTAGGTTAGTTAGAAGTGTACAATCACGACTGTAAACAATCTATAGTTCCCACTAGAAAATTCTCAGGGAACAGTTAATTCTCAGTGCTGTTTATTAACATATCTGTCTGATTCCCTAGTGTCAGCTGTTAGACAGAGGCCAATACCATGCCATACCAAGCACTTACAACATGGACACTGAATCCCATAAACACCTGTCAGTGCTACTTTTTTGTTATGCTTTTGAAAGAGAACTCCTTACCTTTGTTGCACTGCTATGATACGCACATATTTTTCCCTTTCCAGTGTGCTCATTTATGTTACGTACAGATAATAATCAGGAAATAATCAATATACAACAGGCTCTTTCTACCACCAAAAAATCATTTTTGCTTTCTGGTTGTTCTAATCTGTGATAATACATGCATGTATTGTAGTGATTTAGCTCACTGTCCCCATGTTATGTTTACAAAATGGATTCCTCATCATTATTTTACCACTCAGTTTCCCACTCCTTTTTCCGCAAACTCAGTACTTTGGGTAGGTTATAATCTCTTTACATCGCTGGCTGGCTGCAAGGAGAAAACTATGATTTACACACAGCACATGCCTTTTTATTAGCCAAAAATGAGAAGAAGCTGGCCTTCACTGGGTGTAGAACTGCTCTTCTCTTAGCTCCTTAACAAGCTGGTCTCTTGCAATTGGTTTCCAGGCTACACAATGTGACAATGACTGCATGGTAGTAAGCATGAGCACAGCATTAAATGAGACCGTCTACTTTTCCACCTAACAGAATAATATTACAGGGTCAAAAATTAAAAAAAAAAAAAAAGTAATCTAGCCATATGGCACTGATGTCATACATTTTCTGCTAAGCATTTCTGGATGACAGCCCAAACAAAGCTGATATTGCAGTGTTTCTCATATAAGACATATTGTTTTGGGTAGTGTCCCATTCACTTTCTATTTATTTATTTGCTTTCCCCATACATGCACCTTTGACATTAACCCCTCCATGTTATGGGAATACAGGCATATTTATCCTTGATTTAGATACCAACATGCCCCCCCATACCCTGTTCATTTTCACCAGCATGGAAAATGGGCTCTTTGTCATATAACATGTTAACCTTTAGGACTAACACACAGTTTATTTTACCTAGTTAGAGACAACAAAGTGAAAGTGCCCTGCACCCCCCCCCCCACAAACACAAATTAGCAGCAACACTTCCTTCAATTAGACAAAGATAAAAAATACTAATTATAAATACATACGAAAAAATAGCCGGTGTCCCTGCCAAACGGTATTCTCACCAAAAAGCAGCAGCACAATATGAGAATTATGTAGTGAGATACCGACCACACAAGAAATGGATGCGTAGTTCTTCAGAAATGTTCTCCAATAGATGCTATTACCCAGTCAAAAAGTTCTTGAGGCTCACAGTAAAATCCAAAAGTAGTTCTTTATTGTAGCACACAGAATAAGCGCTTTCGCGTGGTGAATCCACGCTTCATCAGATTTCAATTAAAAACAGCTGTTACACACATTTATATACCCGCTGAAATGCGGGAAAACTTCTTAGATCAATTAAGGAAACTAATCTGTGTTTTTTTAAAATTGGCGCTAAAATACTTGCGCTAATTAATTCAAATGCATCCAATAAACATAAATGACTTCTCCAAGAATGTGCATAGATTGTTTGTTGTTTTGAAACCATAATTATATACTGGCAAAATCATTTTAATAATAAAAGAGATTCCTTTAAATACTACTAAACACAGTATATTAGATGGCTTCCTTTATAGAATATTGCACCATGTATATATTCATTCTGAAGATCGTAAAACATAAACATCAAACATAAATAATAAACTAAAATAGGTGAACTAGTATGTTTGGATGCATAGTGTAAAGTGACTGTATTAAATGGGGCTGTTTCTACATTAATATTGCTAATTGCAACATAGAAACTGATATGAAACAAAGTCAAAGGTAAACAACATTAAGATATGCGTAGTGATATCGTAGTGTATCTAAATCCCACAAACCAAAATATGGGAACGCTAAAATATTCATTGAACTCTGGGTTATAGAATGGTGTATTTGCCCATTTACTAGTGTCTTTAATAAGTAGCAAGATCCAGCAGCATGTCTATAAATACAGGATGCTATGCCATCCCAGCATGTTATTCCTGTTACCAGCAATTGTCAATTATCAAAAAATAAAATTCTGCATTCGTATGCATCAGGCAATGCCTGTATAGGGCATTCGTGTCACATTTATTGCGCATGTCACTACGATGTTCAGACATGTATTCTTAGTTCCACTCAAGAGGAATATGACTCTTCCCAGCATGACCTCTGTCTTACATTCCGGAATAGGGGATACAGGGATTTTGACATCATTTCTGCCAGTAATTGGGCTAGCAATCAAGACAGGATGTCCTTATTGGACTATAAGGTTAAAAATAGGGTAGACACCAGTGATACCATCTGGTTCATAACTACCTATGGGCGAGATATCAATACTATCAAGGACACCATTCACAAACATTGGAATATCCTTTTGTCAAATGACAATTTACGACCAATATTAGGGACGAGGTGTCAGTTTTCATTTAGGAAAGCTAAAACGTTGGGTTCCCACTTTTCCCACTTTAAACATACCATTAGCGGGGGTGCTATATACCAACAACTCACCCTGTCCTGGGATACTCTTTCTGGCACTTTCCCTTGTGGACATTGCTCTTCATGCCATTATGTAAGCAAACTCAAACAATTTACTAGTAAAAACCAGTAAAGTGTATGGCATTAAATTCTTAGGGAATTGTAGTACTGACTGGATTGTTTATTTGGCTACCTGCAAATGTTCGGCCTTTTATGTTGGTCAGACATCTCATCCACGAAGAATACGTATGTCTGAACATCATAGTGACATACGCAATAAATGTGACACGAATGCCCTTTACAGGCATTGCCTGATGCATACCAATGCAGAATTTCATTTTTTGATAATTCACAGAATTGCTGGTAACAGGGATGGCATAGCATCCAAAATAGGAAAGAAAAATTTTGGATTATTAAGCTGGGGGGGCTTTTTCCACCCGGATTAAATGACCATTTATAGTCCTTTACTCTTTTCCTGTATGTATTCCTTATAATTATCATGCATTTCTATTCTATGTATGTATTTATAATTATTATTTTTTATCTTTGTCTAATTGAAGGAAGTGTTGCTGCTAATTTGTGTTTGTGAGGTGGGAGGGCTGCACTTCCCATTGGTGGATGGGTCTATTTATGTAAGGAGGAGTTCTCACTGGGTAAAGGTATTCCACTAAGGAAGGCTGTCTTGCCGAAACCAGTATGGATAATAAAGTAACTATAGCCATTTTTATGGAATGATTTAGATCTTTCTACTCTGTTTTGTGCCTTTTTTTCACCCATATGCTGGCCATTTGTGACTAGTTAGAGATAGGCCAATACCAGGGTCCTCTGGTTCTTTTCAAATTCAAGTGGAAGCCAGTAGCTATCTGTTCTACCACTGACTTTTTTTGACTGAAGTACAGTGCATCAGCTAATACTTATGACTATTTCAGTTTTTTATTCCCTTTGTCTTGGCAAAACATTTAGATGACATTCTGAAATCAGAAGCTGTTTTTTTCAATTTTTTTAAAAATGTTATACACTCCAAAAATATTGAGCTCTTGGTCTGATTAAATCCTGCTGCTCAAGATGAAAGTGCTCATCAAATAAAAGTGTTTCTTCTGACAAAATCACTGTTTTTTCTTGAACTACAGGTTTTTTTTGTATTTTTGCAACAACCTATACAGATGGTAAATCCAAACAGACACTGAGTCGGGTCTATTTTCAGCCAGTGAATTGGTTAACCCATGAACGGCTAAACATCGAACAATAAGCATCAAAAGTTCACTCAGCAAACTTTCATTTCATTGACAATTAACTACTCATCCAACACTTTCCCATCTCACATATAGAAGTGTTTGAAACCCCTTTTCTCCACTGTAGTGTGGTCTCAGAGTTGGTATATATAGTAACGGGGTGTAGGAGTGGTGGGGTGAAGCCCCCCTACCTTGGTGGGTTTGAAACACTTCTGTGTGTGACACGGGAAAGTGTTGGAGAAGTAGTCACTTCCCTGTCAATTAAATTAAATTTCAGTGAGTGAATTTTTGATGCTTAGACATTCGATGATTAGCCCATTCGATGGCCGAACATACACCCACTAAAGACAGAGCATATACAGAACACAGATTATTCAAATTTCACAAAGTTAAATAATAATTCACTTGGCTTTGCAGTTTCAAATAGGCCGTTGTGGTGCAGCTGTTGGCATTGTTGCCTCACAGCAAGAGGTTCTCCAGTTCGATTCTCGGCTGGTGCTCCTTCTGTGTTTAGTCTGCATGTCCTCCCTGTGGTTGAGTGAGTTTTAAAGGCATGCAGGTAGGTGCGCGCTTGTGTGTGCCTTCTCTAAAGGTTGGGCGCCAGGCTGGCAACTCCACAACATAAAAACTCCACTGCCAAACAATCTGAGGGACAGTGATCTGCTATGGTGACCCCTAACTGGGAAAAGCCGAAAGACATTGCTTTTGCTTTGCAGTTTCAAAAATGAAACAAACATTACCTTCATAACACTGTGCAGTCTGTACACCCTTTCCAGGGAATAGGCTTTCTTATAACAAAAAAAAAAAACTTCCAGGCTGCAGACCTTTTCTTTCTCACAAGGAAAATCCATGTCTCAAACTATCCCATACTTTCAGCTCTAAAACAGGTACTTCCACAAGGTATAATCCACAGGTTAGACCAAACTGAGACACCTCTTGCTTGATGTTTGAAACACTTCCTTTCAGATGACCTTTGTTAGGGACCACACACTTTGCATCTGCATGAGGTTTGAACCCCTCCATAAGTAGAGTAGGACTCTGTGTGAGTTTGCAGCACTAAATATGTATAATTGTGTATTACAGTTAAAGCTGGCACTGCAAACATTTAGTGTTATAACAGCAGTTTGCTCTCATGTGCCGCTTCTGCTGAAATGTAGTTTTATTAGAATCTCTGTATAAATTTACTTTTACAACAGCAGTATATTATTAAGCCATGGAGTTTTATAATACACATAGATGGAAAGGGTTACAGAATGTACTGACACTAGATGTACAAGTTAAGGAGAACTTGGTCTTGAAAAGTAACAGACTTTCATGTATAACTAAAGACTGCTTTCTTCTCAGCGGCTAGTACACGAGAAAATGCAAAAATATCTCAGGCTACCTCCCCAATGAAGTCTTGTGCTCTTCTTCCTTCCGTACGTCTGTCTCTTTCATTACTGGTTTGCCTGTTTCCAGCACATTCTATTTAATATCTACTCCATGCCAACCACCACCCATAGCTAATTCTAGATTGCCTGTCTGACTTTTTCAAATGTAAGCTAATGTTTTAACTTATGTAAATAAAATGCAGAATACAACACAACTCCATTTACTTCACAACTACAAGGAAAGTTATTTCATTCTTACAAAAACTCTTATAAATTGCTAGCAAGGGATAGGCTAATCCTTGCCCACTGACCTAAACCAATTCTACCAAACATCATCACTTTCCTAAACCAAATACAGGTCAATCCAGTGTATAAGCATTAATAGTATTAACAATAAATAAGCAAACCCGGAGACTTTGCTACAAACAGAGAAACTACAAATCCTAAGTATAACAGAAATATGGTTAAAGGATAACTACTACCCCTCCCAAAATATTCAGTCTCTATACACTAGCTAGTACAATAATAAACCAGGTGAAAGGCAAGGAGGGGGAGCTGATCTACTAAGTGAAGGGTTACAGTGACAGACAGCAATCAAAATTATACTTGTAGTTGGACCCTAATGGACCAAGCAGAAGGTCATGTTTACGTCAATTTTCTATGTGGTTTATATCCCCCTTCCTCATTCACCATTCGCCAGCTGCTGACTGGTATTTCTCCTTCAGATATTTCACACAATACCATTGTCCTTGGTGATTTCAATATTAATGCCACCAATACACCCCTACGTCCAGTAGATAAAATGCTGATACACCTCAACCTTGAACAGTCAAGCAGTCCGCCAGATCAAATCCCTTGACATGTAAAAAGTTCCATTCTCAGCTCCACATCACTAAAATAAAACAGGTTTATTACTATCAGTTTCCTTCCAACAGCTTAATTAAGCACTGCTCAGTACTGTCAAAATGGTTCTTCAAAACACAGAAACACCTTCTATGTATTATTATATACACATCCTTCCCAGAGTCCTAAACCACCATCTTGACCACCCACTTACCTTCAATAGACCGATCTTCAAGTTTATTTCAGACAGATCCTAATAGTGTCCTGAAATATTTCTTAGAAAAACTAATTCTCATACAAGATGTGTCCTTAACCTTATTGAAGTAAAAAATAATCAGGATACAAAACTGTTCCTGTCTCAGTCATGATTAAACAAAAATATGCGAGAGACTAATCCTGGTATGGTGGAAACAGCAACAAACTAACTGGAATCCTATAAAACTGATAACATGGAGTTAAGAAAAAGACCTGCATAGCAAAGGCCTCCTACCATGTAAAATACAAGAAGCACTAGCAGGTAATTCCAAACTCCTCCAGAATTAACTCAAAACTACTTACATGGAATATTACAGAATTGTAACAAATATAGCTGAACAGAGATGGTAGGTAAAACCAAAAATCATTAAAAGAAGACCAAAAGTATCTCAGAAAATGAGAATTTATTTAGCACTTTCATCCTAATATATGATAAGAAAGACTTCTTCAGAATACTAACCACTGTCACTATTAAACCAGGAGATGGTAGAAGGGGAGAAACAGAGGAGTTTTTCTAAGACAGTATCAAATGTTTTTTTTCAAGATATAGAAGTAAGGATGATACTAGCTTGCCATGGTTTTTATTTTTGTTATTGATGTCTGTGAAGTGAAGTGGGGCAGTGGTTGTGCTGTGATAAAATTGAAAGCTGCATTGAGCTGAGGACAGGAAGTTATTAGTGATTAGATGTGAAGTAGTTGAACAAGGATACATTTCTCAAGAAGTTTTAATAATGGGGATAGTACAGCTATTGGGTCAAAGTTAGAGTAGTTGGTGGTGGGTGGTCCTTTGTGTAGAGGAATTATAAATGCTTTTTCCAGATGACTAGGTCATAGGATTCAAGAATTAGTTTGTTTATTAATAAATATATGGGATATCCTAGGGTTTTATTGCTATTTTAAATAATTCTGGTAGGAGATTGTTGTTTGACTGGTATTTTTGAGTTTTAGGATATTTTATTATGGTGGTAGGGACCGTCTTTAGTGAGAAGTTGGCCTCTGTGTAAAGGTGTGTTTGTGGGCATGTTGGATTACTGGATGGGGTATCTTGGATGATTGAAGCAATGGCTTCTAGAAGTCCTTGTTAAAGTTATTTGGCAGTGGTGGCAGGGGTGTTCTCAGGAGAGAGGGGTTGGGTCTATGTTCAGGGTTTAGCAGATTTTAGATAGATGAAGAGAACTGTTTTAGATTATTACATTCTATCTATTGTAAATTATAGTAGTGATTTCCCTTATCTTATTTAACACCATATTTTTTGTCTGCCTGAACTGTAATAGATTTTTTTGGGATGTGCTAGCATAACAAGATTTCCACTCTATCTCTGTGTGCCATCAGTTGTATGGTGTTTTTTTGATAACAGTGATGCTAGATTATGATTGATCATTTTTTTCTGAGGGGTGCATGTTCATTTATTGTGCTGTTAAATTTGAGGGTGGCTGTGTCTAGTGGCAGGCATTTTAGTGAGATTCAATTATACTGCTTGAATGAAGAAATAAAAGTATCTACATTACAGTTGGATAAGTTGTGCACATTCTTGTACTAATGTGGGTTTATTTGACTGTAAGTACATTGAACTATGAAGCTAGGTAAGTGGTCACACAGTTGGTCAGATAGTACACTGTTAATGGATAATTTGGCTCATTTGAGAGCATCCAGTCAAGGGTTGAGGCCTTAACAGAATATATAGATTATTGGTTAAGTTAGGGGTCCAACTTACATTCAGATCCCCTAGGATAATGGTTTCTATTAGAAGATACCCAAGAAAGGATGCCTTCCATAATACTAGTATTTTTGCCTGGTGGAATATACAGGATCATAGGAGATTACTAGATTATCGACCCACAGGTCATTTTAAGTCTAGCCATTTCAACCCAATGTAATACCATAGAGGCACAAGTCAATACCCAAGACTGCAATTAGTGATGACTGCTCATGTCCATGAGGGTTGTGGGCACTAACCCCAGTAAGAATTTATGGTGTCCCATCCACTCATCCAGGTTCCTCTTGAACAGTGTTATAGAGGTGCTCTGTTTCACATGAGAGGGTAGCCTGTTCCAAAGATGTGGCAGTTGCTGGGAGATAAATCTGTCCTTCCAGCATGCCCTGTTTAAGTCCTTGGAACAAGTAGCCCTAGACTCATTTGATTTATGGATATGTTGCAAGTTCATTTGGTATGGGTCTTGGGTTGCTCTGTAGGCTAGGCATAAATCTCCCCTAAGAAGTCTATACGATACGGAGCATAATGACAGGGATTTTAGTCGGTCCGTGTAAGGCACATGCTGGAGGCCCTTGATCTTCTTTGTTAGAAACCTCTAAGGTCTCTCTAATTGCTGTAGGTGCTTAGTACGATACACACCAAATGGGGCATTATACTCAATTATGGGTCTGATAAGTGCCGAGTATGGGGGGTTATAACTTCTTTTGCTCTTGAGGTGATGCCTTTACTAATCAAGTGAGCTATGTGGAAAGCTTTCCTTACAATGGTAGACACATGACGGTTGAATTTAAGGTTATGGTCAACCTATGATTCCAGGTCCCTTACCAGTTCATGGGTACTTAGGGTATTGTTATTGATTTGGCAGTGTGAAGGGGTACATTGTGACGAAGGGAATGATAATACATTTCTTTGGATTCAGTTTGAGACCATGACTACTAAACGAGTCACTGGTATGCGTGAGACCATCCTGGAGTATACTGACATCATTTGGGGATTCAATCATTGCACCTAGTTTGCAGTCGTCTGCAAACTTGGTCAGCCACAACCTTTTGATCTGAACTTCTGAGAAGTATATACCAAACAGTAGGGGGGGCCCAGCACTGACCTGTGTGGCACTCCATTGGCAACAGGTCTTCTAGTTGATGTGGAGTCACCCACTTTGATAGTGTGTGTCTGGTTTGTGAGCCAGTTGGCAACCCATCTTACAGTGATGGGGTTTACATTAGTTTGCTAAGTTTATTGGTAATGCTTGAATGTGGGATTGTGTCAAAAACCTTTGCCAAGTAGAGGTGTGCTGTGTGCACAGATTTGCCCTTGTCAATGACCTTTGTCAAACTTTCAAAGAAATCTACCAGATTTAAGAGGCAGGATCTGCTCTTCACAAAGCCATATTGGGTAGGATCCAGGGTTTGGAGGTCACCTATGTATTTATTTATATGACCTTACAGATGAGGCCAGTCAGACTTATGGGTCTGTAATTCCCTGGGTCTGTTGCTAGACCACCTTTGTGAAGGGGGATAATTGTAGCAGTTTTCCATTCCGCAGGAACAAAGCTTGTGGTTTATCTTTGATTGAAAAGGGTATTTAGTGGTAATGCTAGTTCATGTCTTAGCCTGTTTAGAAGACTCCCTGGGATGTCATCTGGCCCCATAGAGGCTGTGTTCTGTGTCTTTTACAGGGCTTTGAGTGCCTGCTCTTCAGATATGTAAGGTGGTGGGAGTTTGGGGGAGGGTTTGTTGTAAGTTGGAGGGGATAAGGGAGTGAAGTTTTTGGCAAACCTATCCGCTAGCAGGTTCACTATCTCTGTGGGGTCAGTGTGTGTGTGATACTGTTGGCCACCAGTTCTGCACATGCTTGGGTCCTACCCTTTAGGTTACGTACATAGCTGTAAAAGGCCTTATGGTTATCCTTGGCAGTACTTGCTAAGTTTCTCTGAAAGGAGCTCTTGGAGCATTTGACAAGTTGTCTTATTTGCCTTTTAAGTCTGAGTAGGGTGCTTTTTCATTGTTGGGTCCTTGTCTTTGTTTTCTTGGACAGCAACTTTTTGCATTTATTGTAGTGTGTGTTGATGCTTGAAGTCCACCATGGCAGCTTGATTTTACTTGAGGCTCTGGCTTTGATTCTATCGGTTACAGTCAAGTTTCTACACTTATGCAAGTGATTGTACAGGACTTTAGTTTAACCCTTCGGCATAGTTACCACTTTCAGCTTGAGGTGGGGCTTGGAATGCATTTAACCCTTCACCTAGGAGGGTATACTTTGTCTTGGTGAAGTTTTTTAGTCTGATTTCACCCTTTGTGAGTTCTTTCGCTAGTGTCAGTTCAAAGATGACTGATTTGTGGTCAGTTTTAACTAACGAGGGTCCAACAGTTGTAGCAGTGCACCTGTTTGACATATTGGCGAGGAGCAGATCTAAGAGGTTTGTTCCTCTTGTCAGGGTATGGACAATTGTTCCAGGGCATTTAAATTCACAAAGTGAAGGAACTTTTGAGCTAGCGAGTTTGGGCTAGAGTAGGTTTCCCAGTTGGTGGGATAATTGAAATCCTCCATAACCAGTGTGTTTGGTAAAATTTGGTTTGCCTTTAGTTTGATTAAGTAGGCTTTGTGGGTGATGTGACAGAGGAGGATCTATAACTGGCTAGGACTTGAATGGATGTCTTACCCACCATAACCTGGACTGAGAGTAACTCCATGGAGTTATCCAAACTAATTAAACGGGAGGTGAATTTATCTCTATATAAATTGAAACACCACCTGCTTTGGTTTTCACGTTCATTTTATGGTCTAAAGGTGTGGAAGGGATTATAGCCTTGCAAGGCCAGGGTAATCTCTGAGGCTTATCTGTGACTGCACAGACATCTACATCTTCTAGTGATAGAAGTGCTTCCAGGGAGTGCAGTTTTTGGTTTAAGCTCCTAGCATTTAGCAGCATGACCCTTATTTTGTTTGGATTGGTTAACTGCATGTTGGTAATGTTTTCGAGACCTTGCCAAAAAAGGAACTATGTGGGAGGCAAGAGCCTTTGCCAGCAGCCGAAAGCCTAGGTGCCAGGTGCAAACCGTCTCTGGCAAAGCAGTGAGGATGGACGACCATGACTTCCCAGGCAGACAGGAACTGGATCCCCTTGGAGTGACACCAAAGGCTAAGCCATTTATTAAAATCAATCAATTTTTGTTTGTACTGTGGCATCATTCTAGGTGAGGGTAGTATGCTGCTCGTGGCTAGGGACATACCTGCCTGGAATACATACTCAGAGAGCTCAACTATGTCTCTCTTCATATAGTCCAGTGAGGTACATCTCAGGTCATTCACACCAACCTGAACTATGACAGTCATAACGGTACTTGTTGCTGAGACACCTGAGTGCATACCTGATTTGGCGAATCCTTTCACCAGACAAGCAGCTGACTGTGACTTTCTCCTTGTCCAACATGGTGAGTGGGACATCCATGCGTATCACTATTCAGTCTCCAATGACAAGAAAACTTGTTTTTTGAGTGTTACACCTTACAGGCTTGGTGGGTGAGACACTGGTGTTGTTGTGCATCATGGGTGCTGTGGAGACTGTTAGCTGTAGCAGACTTGTGTTTTGAAGGTCTCTGGTGTTTCGATAAGGTTTTCAAGAGAACCTCCATGTATGTGGATTTACGTGTTTGATGTATACTATGTATACGTGTAGTGGTATGAGTAGTGGTAGTATGTGACTATGTAGTGGTGGATGAGTTGACAACCTTCTCTGTGTTACTGTTTTGAGTTAGAGAGAGCATATATTCTAGCTTCTCAGTGTAAATACATCTCTCATACTCTGTACTACATGGTTATAAATAGAGGGTTGTCTGTGTACATGAGGCAATTGCTACACTACCCAAGTCAACAAGGTTTGCAGGAGAAACAAGGGTAGTCCAACTGCCCATAATGCTAGGTTGAAGACTGTTGTCACTAGGGGGTGGCTTTTCAGAAACAATCACGGAGGAGCTCAGCGAATGGATATTTCTGCTTGGGTTTTAAGGGAAAAATTGTTAAATTTAACTGTCGGGCTTTGGTGTACAATTGCACAGTAGTACCCGGTGCTGTACAACATGAAAACAAGCAGAAACTTGCTCAGATGCAGGGCCTAAATACCAGAAGCTAAAACTTGAAAAAAAAAAAATACCTCTTAAAATTGAAAAGGACCAATGAAGATGCTTATTCCATGCCCTAGACCAGCCTCTCTTTACCAGCCAGGTGCCAAACACAATTCTTTCACAAAACTGCAGATAGGCCTCTTCCAATCCAAGATGGCCTGGGAAACGTGCTCAGAACAAACAAACTGCTATAAACAGATCTAGAAGCAAACGACCTGGATCTGGACTATGCTACAGCTACTTGCTACCCTAGTTTCAGCAGGAAACACTAGAAAATATTTAACACAGCAGAAAAATAGCAGTGAAATACTGAAAAATGTTTAAAACCACAAAAAATCAGCCAGGAGACTCTAAAGAATGATTTAAACAGTTAGCAGATGAGTTAATTAAGTACTGCTTGGTGGTCAAACCAGAGCAGGCGGAACAGATCGCTTTAAAACAGTGAAAAATTACCATTAAATACTTAAACAGTGGAAACAGCAATAAAATTTGATTTTATAAGCACAGTGTAGCAAACAATTGCAGTAATAACAGTACAGTTAAGTAGACAGTAAATAGATACAGTATAAAAGTAGGCAATAGGTAATAAAAAATGCAGTAAATAGTATAAATAAGCAAAAAAAAGAAAAAAAAAAGGCAACTTACATATTTTTGTAAGCTCAGAAGCCTCTAGTTATCTGGTATCTCAGCTTGGAGTTGTAGCTGGTAGCCTATAGCGCCATCATGCATATGAATTTGTCGGGGATAAGCATAAGGATTTATTACTGAATAAAGGTGTCTTTTTAGGCTAGAGCGATATGTTATGGTTAATGGAGTGAAGAATGGCTATGCCAATTTTTTTAACTCTTTTTCTATTTATACTATATATATATATATATATATATATATATATATATATATATATATACACACACACATACTCATTCATAACTTTACTTCTTCCTTGTAAAAAAAAATTTTGCAGTCCGTATTAATCAATACTATTGGTCTCCAGTTCTGTTTCTTTACATTTATTACCATTTTTACCATATAAATTTGACTCAATCACTACACAACTCTTTATGCATAAATCCTCTATCTAGCCATTCCTTTAATACCCTTATTTATTTATTTATTTAAATTTGTTGACCGGGAGTGTCCGACTGGACGTAGGTCCATTTTCAGCGGAGGCCCTGGGAGAAAAGCTCCACAGTTAAAATAAACAGACAGTATTTACATTGGATTACATAGTGATTAACAATTTACATAGCAATTACTTACAACATATTTACAGATGAAGAACATAGTACATCAGTAGACAACTAGAATCTTTATCTGTGAAGTGCATACCAGACATTAACAAATGTTACAAGAAGAAGAAGAAGTTTGTGCTGTATAATAAGTACTGGCTTATGAGCATCTGAGCTTGCTATAATCAAGGTAGTTAGTGGAGTGGAAAGAAAGGTAGTGGTTGGATGGGGTGGATGATATTAGAGTGGGAGTTGCAAAGGCATAGCCAGCATGTTTTTAGTTGCGCTTTGAGTAAAGTTTTGAAGTGGGTGCCTGATGGTATGGAGGTAATTGTGGGTGGGAGTGAATTCCATAATTTGGCTATGGCGCAAGAGAACAGTGCTTCACCAGCAGAGTTATTGGCTTTAGTGATCTGCAAGTGATTTTTGCTGCTGGATCTTAGTGGTCTGGTGGTGTGATAGGGTTGGAGTAGATTCTGGAGGGATGGCACATTTAGTGGATGGTTTACTAGTTTGTGGGCGAGTGAGAGTTGATATCACTGAAGGAGGTGAGGGAGTTCAAGCCAGCCCAGTTCAGCAAGTGAGAGACAGTGGTGACTACGGTAGGATGCCCCTGTGGCGAATTTGGCGATTTTAAAAAACCCTTAAAAAAAGACCCTTACAAAAACATTTTGATCTAATTTCATAGTCTTATACATCCTGCATTCTATTCCATCCAAACCTGCTGCTGATTCTAAGTTAACTACTTTTAAAACATTTCTAATTCCTTAATCACACTTTTCTTTGCCAGCTCCTTATCATTTTTATCAGAAAAAGTACCTAACTTTCCATTTCTTGTTGGCTTTTATTCTCTGTTCTTTAAAAGATGTCTTAATATATTCTTTTACAATTTCCATAGCTTTTTTGTGTATTATGCATTATACCTAATGTGTCTTTCATTTCTCTCATAATATTACTCTCTTTATTTTACTCAAATATGGTGCAATTTCCTCTTTTTTACTAAAGAAAATATATTTGCTTATATAATAGATGTTCTGTTTCTTTCTTGACTCATGTAACTCTTGTTCTTTAATACATCTAGACCGTCAATAGTATCATTACTCAACTTGTTATACTTTATTTTTTTTTCTCCATTTATTTCCCATATTAAATAATCCCTTGTATACTTTTGTTTAAAACTCAACCACCATTCAGACCAGTCCTTATAAAATTCTCTCATTTCCACATGAGCCTGCCATAACTTCAATATGTTGGCTTTCCCCTTTATCATCCCATGTTTACCTCATTAATTAATTTAAACCCTTCCCTATTCTTATATACTCAGAACTTCCTTTTAGGACAATCCAAATTGCCTGCTAGTCTGAAAAACCTGTCATCAAAGCACCTTCTTCTACTATTAATAAACCTGCTGAAATTAAAAAAGTAGTCTATTTGAGTTCTTTTTTTCCTGTACTATATCTCCATCCATTGTTCTTCCAAATTCTTAATTGTCCATATTTTATATCCCACACTAATTTATCATAAGCTTTCTTGTTCTGCTGTCTTAAATTACAATTAAAATCTCCTTCTACAATTATTTCCATATTTATAGCTACATATCGAATAATGTTTTTAAACATCTCTTCTCTCTTTTTTTCTCACGAGTAATTTGTAATTCTAATAAATTGATCCTTCTATCTTCCATCAAGAATGTCTGCTATACCCACTATGACAAGAGTAAGATCTAGAATTTTTATTACATAAACAGAACGAGTATCCCAAAACAAGTCCATCTCCCTAAATTCCAGAGCACATTTTCCCCACCATACTTCGGTTTGACTTCTTTCTTCTTGTGTAAAAATGTAATATGTTCTAATATAATATCACTTTCCTGCTTTTTACACCACTTCAAAATCTCTATTCTTCTTACTGACTTTTTTAAACTATTAACATTTAGTGCTAAGACTTTACAGGTAATATTGTATTACATTCATCCTCTTTAGTTTTTTCTTTCTTACGCCTTTCTGTAATTTTTCTTTTTCTCTCCTGCACTTTTTACTAACAGAATTTCTTTTTGTTTAACTAAATTCCATTTCAGATATTTACTATCACTTAACTCTGACCTCTTTTTCATCACCTTTATCTATATTAAATCCTTCATTCTTTTTGACTTCTTGCTCAATGTCTAATGTATTGTTTTTTATTGATGCATTTGTGTATTCACTATTTCTAATTCTTCTACTTGTTTGCGCTTTTGACATTGATCTTTTCTAAGTCTCTGTTTCTGATCCTATCTCACTTTTTCTTCACATCCCCTCTAAATGTCCCTTTTTATTAACATCTTTATTCACAGTTTCTTATATCATGTCCTATCTTTCCACATAAAGACAATTTTTTTAACAAAACTGTTAATCAAATGATCAGTTTTTCCATGTTGAAAACATGTTTTAGGCTGTCCCAATATTTCACGATGCCTTTGTCACCTTCAACATTTATAATGCTTGGAATATGTACAATGTTGTCATTTTCAATTTTCAAAATCACATTGCAGTTCCATGCCCCAGTCCACAAACCTCTATCATCTACTTTTGACAAACCCTATACATCTTTGCATGACTTTAATAAATGCCTTTTTAAAGTCTTATTTTCTACTTCAGTCCAAAATTGTATTTTAATAGTTTTGTCTCTCCATAAAACATTTTAAATACATATGAATTCCATGGCATACAGTTTTTATTTTGCTCATATTCTTCTAGAAACTTTTCCATTATTTGACCAGTCTCAAAAATAATCTCACAAAATGTCTGTTTACATGTATAAAAGCTATTAACTCACTTGCTTTAACTCCTAATGTTGGAATTATTTCAGCTCATACCTTATATCTGTCCAATTTAGTATCTTCCTTCTTTTCAATTTGTACTATAAAAAAAGTCTTTCTTTTTACCTTTTACTTTTTCTTAATTTTTTTCATTTCCAACCTTCACCATCTCTGCATAAAATCTTCCTTTCACTGCCATCTCTTCTACTTGCTGAATATCCTCCAACTGAATTTTATCCATTAACTCACCCTAAGACACATCTTTACTGGTCTCCAGTTTATTCAACTCCACCATGTCTATGAGTAACGCATCCCATAACCCTCCCAACTGGAAGGTTGTTGCAACACATTCTGGTGTTGATACCCTTCCTAAAAGAGGTTTTGCTGAAAAATATCCTTGAAATTAATCAAAATCACATCAGCCTTTTCTTTCAAATCTGCATACTGCCTTCAAGGCTTGACAGCCTTTTCTAACTCGGTAGCAGCACAATCTCACTCTATACAAGGCTCACCTGCTTTTTCTATGGCACTAAACACCGCCACCACAACAATCTTCTGATTTTTGCATCATGAACCTTGCTGTCAACTTCATTTTCATTCACTTTGCCACTCGTGACTGTCTACTTTTTCTGTTTTATTCCTGCTTCTCTGAACTACCTTTGCACTTGGAATGGAAGCAGGAATTGCCACCAGAGTCTCAGTATGATAAACGAGTAGGGGAAGTTCCCCAATTTCCTGAACAAATTTCTACTGTTAGTATAAATACCACTTTGGGGCGGCCATGGTGGTGCAGCGGTTAGCGTTGCCGACTCACAGCAAGAGGTTCTCTGGTTTGATTCTCAACTGGGGTGCCTTTTGTGCGGAGTCTGCATGTCCTCCCTGTGTTCGTGTGGGTTTCCTCTGCATGCTCTGGTTTCCTCCCACATCCCAAAGACATGCTGTAGGTGGATTGGATACCCCAAAAATTGGCCCTAGGTGCGAGTGTGTGCATGCGTGTGCCTTCTGTGGAAGGTTGGGCGCCGAGCTGGCACCTCAGCACGGTAAAACTCTACTGCCAATCATGAGCGGACAGGTGATCCGCTGTGGCGACCCCTAACTAGGAAAAAGCTGAAAGAAGAAGAAGTATAAATACGACTTTGGGTTTCCACTGAAAAGAGGCCACTAGCCAAATGAGGCTAATACAGTCAACAAAGAATAAACAAAACAAAAAAAAGGGACATGCAGATGCAGCTATTGTTAATAAGACCACAATTAGGGTTGATCTTCAATACGTTAAACTGAAATAATTAGAATGCACAGAATTTTAAAATAAGATGGAATGTTTGCATACTTTACTATTCCAATGTACTGCATTTTTACTCTTTTTACTGTTTACATTCACATTAACTATGCCTTATCTTTTATATAAGATGTTTTTAAAGCTTCCAGCATCTTTTCTAAAAAGAAGAAAATGAGTTTAAATTAATTTTCCATGCTTTTGATGTATACAGACAACTTAATATTTTGTATATAATGACCATCACTTTTTCTCATCAGTTGTGTTTATTTTATGAAAAAACAAACACAAACCAGTAAATAAGAATGCATTTTTAAATGGTTAGAAACTGATTTTTATGACAATGAAATCTTAGAATGGAGTGGTCAGTAATCTCTATGTGCTGAAGTGGTAATGATTACATGCATTTTTCTTTAGAAATGTTTCATCTTTTGTCAAAACACACGCACGGTGTGGCAGGGGCTTAATTAACTGTTAGTCAACGTACAGTAGGTTTCCTCCATTTTCTACTGCATGTTTTCATGTCTTATTGGCCAGCCGTCCTTTTTGGGATACTTGTGATACTCTGGCTGCTATCTGACCCATAAATGAGGACTTCAGTTGCAGTTATCTATAAAAAGAGGCTAATGCTTTAGCATTTGTAACACATGCACTATGCAAACTTCCTTTAGTATCCAGTAGCCTGTCTCTCAAGCATTGCATTATATCCATCCATTTCTTCTGTATGCATTATCAGACATTAGGTGGCAGTCCTAACAGTAGCGGAGAACACACAAAATTAGTTTGTGAAGTCACTTACTCAAGTTAACATCTCTGTAGAAGCAACAAAAGTTAGTTTTAATCAGCACGTTTTTCTCTTCTGGACTTTCACATTTATTTTACATCATGTATTATTCTGAGAAATGAAATACATTTTGTAAACATATATTTTATTTTTTGAATCAATGCATAATCAGAACCAAGAAAAACAACAACCAACTTGTTAGTTTGTTATTCCAAAGTAAGACAACAGAGCAAGTTAAACGGATAAAAGATAACAGCATAATGAAAAGTTGGAGTGCTAAACTGTTAAATAAGAATGTACAGACTTTATTTAAGTGAAATCAGATGAAACATATTGAAGTCATATACAGAAAACACTGTACATATTGTTCCACAAATCTGCATATTTCCATGGCATTCAGAAATCTCTAGAATATTTCCATGAATGGAAAGTCTTCACAGTAACATTAAAGCCTGATAATTCCAATGCTTTTCACCTACTTGTATGCTGCAGTGTTTGCACCATCCAAATACATAAACTGTGCCACATTATTGTGTCTTCCAGTATACAGATCTGCAAGTGATGAGCAATTGTTTTCAGTTATGAATAACAAAACATGCATTTGTCCGTTTCTCCCACTTTTTTTATAGACAATGTAAACCAGTATGTACATAGCCTGCAATCTTGGGAAGACATTCTTAGCCTTTCATCTTTCATGCATCAAATCATGATCAACTTGGGGTTTTATCATGAGTTGTCTATACTTGTCACTATAACTTTGGTCTTTTTTTTTCTTTCCTTTTTTTTCTAGTTATTTATACTACCATTCTTTCTGTTGCTACCTACTTCTCATCTACCTCTGGTTTGATTTCCATTCCTACCCCTTTCAGGTATCATGTGCTCTTACATGTCTTCCTTCAAGCTGCAGAAATTTTACTATGCTTGGATCCGATGACAACAAATATGTATGTAGTCCTATGACTGCAGACCTACAAATACAGTCAATTTTGAGGAGGCCCACAATTCTTTCAGAACAAAAGATATAGAATCTTGCCATGCACTGATTTTTATATACCGTTAGGTAAGCATGAAGCATTTTTCTTCCATTTTGTCAGGCGATTCAATAGGAAAATAAAATCCAATGTATAAGTTAGAACAAGAAGAACACAGTGAATTGTAGCGCGGTCCTTATTCCTAGATGTCAAGACAGTTTTCATCATTACTTTCTGTAAGTGTTCTGAATTATCCCATAGCAAACTATCATCAATTTATGTTTTTTTGCAGACCCTTCATCTACTTCCAAATATTTATACAAGCCCTTCATTTAAATTTTTTATCAGTATTATGTTGGTGCTGCAGCATTCCTGCTTTAAATATTGCTTTTGCACAGTTGAGAACATTTTAACCATTTGTAGTTGTGCTCTCAGATATTTAATGAACTACACAACTTTAAATCATTCAAAAAGAGCAGATGAGATGTCCTGAATAAATTCTGTTTCTGGAAGTTAAGCTGTAACCATTGCCTAGTCTACTAATTAAATAGTCGTGCGTGTTAAAGGCAAAAAAAAAAAACATAGGGAACATTTGAATTTTTATACCTTTGATAATAATTTGCCGTTTACCATGACTCAGCTGTAAAGTGGTTTACAAATGTTTCATGTCACAGTAATGTAATTTATCAATTTAGGGTATATCGTATTAGCAAGCATTCCATAATCAACAAGTGTGGGATGCTGTTAGATGCTTTTTCTAATGTATTCATGTCATGCTGTTACAGCTTTAAGTATAGATGATCTTATGCTCCAGAGTGCACTCACTTAATACCTTTTTGTTCTAGTGCCATGTCATTTTTTTTCTAAATAGCTATGAACTCTATGAACATCAGTTCTACTATATAATTTGTATACTGTAAGAAGGCAAGTTATTCTATAGCCCTTTATTATACCTTAGAGATTCACTCTTAAGCAATAGTATGATTTTACCTATTAGCTACCATATGTACAACATGGGATTATAAATAATTTTTGCGCCTACTACCACTGGAACTGTCTGGGTATCCTTCTCCCACATTGCCCTTGTTTCTGCCAGCAAATTCTAGTGTTTTATAACTTTGTGTCTCTCTTTTACATAAGACAGTGTAATCACCGAGAGCAGCAATTTCAATGATCAATGCTACTTTTTTCTTCTTTTTATGAACTATTCTATCTGATTTTTCTTGCATATATATTTTTTGAAGTTTTGGTAATGGGTGACCCATTTGATATAAACTTCATCATTCTCTAGAATGCTTTGTGGCTCATGTTTCCAGTGCTTCTCAGCTACTTCAGTATTGTAATGTTTGCACAATCCCCAATAAAACAGTCTTGACACATTACTATGCCTTTCAGTATACAGGCCCTCTGCCATTAATGTATCACACTCAGCAACTAGATGTGTGACTGTTTCCATTTCTGTTTTACAGAAATTGCATTTGTCCATTTCTCCCACATGTTCAATACACTTTGTAATCCAACATGTATGCAGTTCACTATCCTTGACCACCAATATCAACCTTCAGTCTTTTGGTTTAAATTTACCTTACCTTAACCGCTCCTGCATCAGATTCTGATTGTCAAAAGATTGTTCCATGAATTTTCTGCACCTGCAACTATATTTATGCATTTTCCACATTTTTCGTCTTCTAATCAGATCCTCCTCCTTCTATTCTTTCCTTTGGTTTTTGGCATATTCAGTTGTTGATTGGTTTTTGTACACCTTCTGGTTTGATTTTCATTCCTGTTTGACACAGTTATACTTCTGCTAAACTAAGCAGGGAAGTCATCTTAGATTTGTTCTCCTTGTGTTTTAAAACTTTCACTATGTTTGGATCGGGTGAGGTCAGCAGATATGTATACAGTTCTACAATTGCAGATCTGTACGTGCAATCAAGTTCAAGGAGGCCAATACCTCCCTTCAGAATGAGGAATATATACTTTTGGTATATGCTTATCCTTATACATCATTTGACAGCCATGAAGCATTTTTCTTTTTTTCCTGTTCAACTAATTCAATACCTTTTGGGGTCACTCAATCACCCCAAAACTGTAAGATAGCCCAGGAAGTGAAAATTGGTTTATAGTTTGGACTTTTTTCCTAGATGTAAGGGTTGTTTTCAGTTTTAATTTTGGTCTTCTAAAATATTTCTTACTGAGTTTTGTTCACATTTGTTCATGTTTTGTTGCCAATATTTCATCAATTCCCAAATATTTATGCACTCCTGCCCACTGTTTTTATCATATTCCTGTTCCAGACTGATATTTTCTTGGTGCTACAGCTTTCCTGCACTGAATGTTGCTTTTTCACATTTATCAAGACAAAAGGACATCCTTATGTCATCTCAGAAAATTTTGCCCACTGCAGTTGTGCTTTGAGGCCCTCATCTAATGAACTGTACAGTTTTAAATTTACAAAAATAAGACGAGTAGTCTTTATACTTTGTTGTTTTCTGGCAGCCAAACTGTATCCATGACCTAATCTGTTAAGGAGACAGCTTAATGGGTTAAGGGCAAGAGAAAACAGCAGCAGTGACAGAGTCTCACCCTGGAAGGTGTCCACTTTAAATTCTTATCCCTGCGATAATAATTTGCCAATTACCGTGGATTAGTTGCAAAGTGGTTTGCTACTGTTTCACGATGACTAATATAATTGAGCAATGTAGGCTGTATCGTCTACATCTGCAAGCACTCCTTTATCCATGAATGTGAGATGCTGTCAAATGCTTTTTTGTAATCTATCCATGCCACACTTAGATTCTTCCCCTTTTTAGAATTCTCCATTATGACTTTAACAACAAATGATCCTTTGTTCCATATGACTTTCTTCTGTTATCCTTTTGTTCTACAGCCATAATTTGTCTTTTAAATGTCTATAAACTCTGTTGGCATCAATTCCAGTATATGGTTTATACACTGTCAAAAGACAAGCTTGCAGATTAACTATTAAGGAGGAGTATTGTTCTTCCTGGTGTTAACCAGGTTGGTGTCTGTTCAGGATGCACATGCAAGTATTTCATTCTCACGGAAAAATCTTCATGTAAAGATGTTAATGCTTTTAGCCAGAAATTTAGGCATTGCATCTGGGCCTATTAACAGCATGGTGATGTTGAAGACCACTGGAAGTTTTGAAGCATTTGCTGCACACAGGAAATGTATATGGTTTCACTCTTTTTTTTAATTTCTCCTAGTCTTTTGGCTTTCTAATCTCATGACTTGAATGGACCCCATTCTTAACTCAAAGTATGATTAAAGTTCATGAAATTACTATTGTTTCAATCTTTGATGTGAGCCAGAAGTGCTCTTCACAGCACCAGCAATGTGCCTAGTAATGATTACTCCTGAAATTTGTACACAGTTATATGTACCAGTAACATATCTAAGTACGACTGTAAATTCTTTTTTATAAGACCTGTTGCTCCTACTACTAAAGGAATTGAGTATCCTTCTTTCGAATTGCCCTCATTTCTGCCTGCAAATCCTTGTATTTTATGACTTTGTCTCTCTCAGCACATAAGACGCTGTTGTCACTGGATGTAGCAACTTCAATGATCAATGATGATTTTGTCTTCTTTTCATGGACTACTACTATCTAGTTTTCTCGCATCTATTTTTTGAACTGCTGGTAATGGGTGATCTTATGTGATATAAACTTCATTTTCTGTAATGTGTTGTGGTTGTTTCCAGTGTTTTTCAGCTACTTCAGTATTATAATGTTTGCACAACCCTCAATGCAACAGTCTTGCCACATTATTGTGTGTTTCAGTGTACAGCCCTCCTGCTATTAGTATATCACAACCAACTGTTTCCAATTCTACTTTACAAAACCTAAATTTGTCTGTTTCTCCCACATGTTCAATGAACTTTGTAAACCAACACACATAGTCTACTGTCTTGTGCTGCCAATATTAACCTTTCTTCTTTTGGTTTAAATTCACCTATTTCTAACCATTCCTGTGTTTAATCCTGATCAACTTAAGGTTGTCCCATGAGTTTTTCATACTTGCAACTATATTCATGCATTTTCCATATTTTGTGCCTTCTTATCTGATCCTGCATCTTATATTCTTTATTTTGTTTTTTGGCACATTCAGTTGCTGCCTGATTTTTATCTACTTCTGGTTTGATTTCTAGTCCCGCTTGACACAGATATGCTTCTGCTAAACTAATCAGCGAAGTCATCTCACACTTACTCTCCTCATGTTTCAAAACTTTCAATGCAGTCTCAACATTGCAAAATCTATACATGTAATCAATACCTCCTTCAGAATGAGGAATATATAGACCTGGTATACACTAATTTTTATAAATAATTTAATAAGCATAAAGCATACTTCTTGTTTTCCTGTCTAACCTATCCAACACCTTTTGGGACTAGTCAATCACTCCAAAACTGTTATGTATGAAAAGCCTGATGCTTTCTAAGACTGCTGGAATGTTTGAAACACTTGTTACATTCAGCACATTTATATGGTTTGACCTCTCTGTGAGAAATAAGATGAATTTGAAGATTTCTGGGAGATGTGAAGGACTTACTGCATTCAAGACACTTATACGGTCTCTCTCCTGAGTGAGCATTCTGGTGGTATTTTAGTTGCATCTTTCCTGTAAAACACTTATCACAATCAGCACATTTATATGGTTTAATCCCTGCATGAGAGTACTGATGGTGTATTAGAGAGTCTCTTTGTGCAAAACACTTTCCACATTCAGCACATTTATATGGTTTATTCCCTGTGTGGGAGTGCTGATGGCGTATTACAGAGCTCCTTTGTGAAAAACACTTACCACATTCAGCACATTTATACGGTTTAACCCCTGTATGGGAGTACTGATGGCGTATCAGACATCCCTTTTGTGCAAAACACTTATCACATTCAGCACATTTATATGGTTTAATCCCTGTGTGGGAGTACTGATGGCGTATGAGGTTACACTTTTCTTGAAAACACTTATCACATTCAGCACATTTATATGGTTTAATCCCAGTGTGGGAAATTTGATGGCGTATCAGGACTATCTTTTGTGTAAAAGACTTATCACATTCAGTACATTTATATGGTTTAATCCCTTTGTGGGAGTTCTGATGACGTATCAGGTCTCTCTTTTCTATAAAACACTTATCACATTCAGTACATTTATATGGTTTAATTCCTGTGTGGGAAAACTGATGGCGTATTAGGCATCCATTCTGTGTAAAACATTTATCACATTTAGCACATTTATATGGTTTAATCCCTGCATGATAAGCAAGATGCAATCGAAGGTTGTTAGAATGTGTGTAGGACTTGCTGCACTGAGGACATTTATACGTTTTACTCTTTACATGACAACTCTGACTTGTGTCACATTCAGAGCTCTTGCTGCAAGTGTTTTCTGAGTGAAGCTGTGGTACAGGAGTGAGATGAAGCTTGTCATATCCCTTCTTGGGCTGAGTACACTGCTGCAGCTTATCTGTCAGAAGATGTAATTCGGCTGTTCCTTTGTCACATTCAGGGTTCTTGTTGCTATGTCCTGGGTGAAGCAGTGGTATGGAAGTGAGATGAAGCTTGTCACAGACTTTTCTAGGCTGAGCACAGTCCTGCAGGATCTCTATTGGGTGGTGTAACTCGGGTCTCTCAAATGATGACTGTGTCCTACAGCTTACACTGTACTCTGTGCTTCTAATACCTAAAAACAAATTCATTATTTTTACTTTATTACAAGAAACAAACTTCTCAGATATTTTCATCAGAAAAAGCAAGCATGTACTGTTTTTTTCATTATACATTTGTTTCTACTGTTACTAACACCATTGAGTAAAATAAATTTGAGTGGTTCTGACCAGTCATTTATTGGAAAGTGGTCTCTATGTGTTAGTGTTTAGTTTACTACTACTAATTATACATTCTCCTCAATTAGTTTAACATGCAAGCTTAGCTATTGTCTCATAATGTTGTAATAATGCAAGGTGACCCTCATTTCACCTTCCTTCACCCCTCACCCTTCTTGGTATCTACTCCACTTACTTGCATATGGTGATGTTGGTGCAGTTCTGTATTTCTGCTAAATGGTTCCCCTTGACTGTTTTCTGGGGTGAAGTTAAAGTTAATAATGTGCACTTAAGTTTGTCTGTCTGATCTACTGACACCTTATAAAACAGAATTATTCCTTTTCAGATAACTGCTTTCTATAAAATGACAACTAGGCTACATAGTTACTTACCTTCAAATATGAAAATATATTATTGTTCCAGCCCTGTACCACAGAAAGTTTTTTTTTTTTTTTTTTATTAACAAGTTTCTTTATTCAGCACAGTTTAACCTGGAAATGAGTTCACACACAATAAAAATTTCATGTACATTTTACATTGTCATCCTCATAACTTCAAAATGTCTTTACATTGTGTGTGTTCATGTTTTCCAACAGCCACCAACCCCCATCAAAATTACATATCTCCTTGGCCAGTATTTTATTTGTGTTGTTCCCAAATACGCCATTTACTTGTATGCCCTTCACTTTCTCTTGCCTTTAAACATCCTACCTTCACTCTATATACTTACACTGCTCAGTACCGCCTCTAAAGTTGGTCTAATCATTGATTTCCATTATTTTGGCTGAAAACAGCATTAAACCTCATACACCCCAACTGTGTACTAGCACCTCTAACCCTAAACCCAAACTCAAAAACATATTCTCCTTATTTACAAAATGTTTTCTTCTAATACCTGTACAAAAGTATTCTCCAGATATTCCTAAAACACATGCTCCCAGTTTTCTTTCTCTCTTCCCTCCTGACCAAATATTCTAAAAGAATAAAATATTTAGCATCTTTTCTCTAAAATGTCATGCAGCTTTGGAAATGAATCTAATCATTGTTCTAAAAGTATTTCTCATTAGCTGATGCTGCATGTTGCCCTTCAGAATTCACACCACAACTGTTTGTCTAATAGTGATTCCATCTTTCTAAATTTCTTCATAGGTAGGTACTAGGCTATCAGCCCAAGGGCCTAGGTAAGCCTAGCCAACAAGGTTCCTTGGCTTACGCCACCCACAAAAGTTATTTTCCTGTGCCCCTGTCGAGCACAGCCACAGAAGTGATGCCTGGGGTGTATTTCCTATTTCCCATCCACTTATCAAGATTTTTCTTGAAAAGTGCTAATGAGGAACTTTGCTTGACATAGATGGGTAGCTTGTTCCAGAGTATGGGAAGTCTCTGGAACAGGAATCTATCCCACCAGCATCTTCTGTTTATTGTGGTGACAATGTTTAGGTCCCTAGAGTGTGTAGCTCGGAGGGATTGGGATTTCTTTACGTGGAGCATGCCCAACAGCTCTGGGTTTGACATAGCTTTATATGTTAAGCAGAAATCACCTCGGAGTAGATGATATGCTACAGAGTAAAGCTGGAGTTTTTTTGAGATGGTCAGTGTAGGGCATCTGTTTGAGGCCAGTAATCCTCTTTGTGAGGTATTTCTGTGGCCTTTCCAGCTACTGCAGATGTCTTGTGAGGTACATTCCAAAAGGGGCATTGTACTCTATAATGGGTCTGATGAGTGTTGAGTAGAGGGGAACAATGACCTCTTTTTTCCTAGATGAGAACCCTTTTTTGATGTGGTGTGCCACACAGAAGGATTTCCTGACTACTGTGGCGATGTGATTATCAAAGGAGAGACTACTGTCCACCTGGGTCCTCGGGTCTCATCACACATTCAGCGTTAAGTAAATTGCCACCTATGTGGTAGTTCATGGGTACAGAGTTTTTACCAAAGGGGATGACAATGCACTTTTTGGCATTGAGCTTGAGGCCATGGCTCTGACAACAAGTATCTGTCTCAGTGAGGCCCTTCTATAGGATGTCCACATCATTTGGGGACTCAACTATGGCTCCTAGTTTGCAGGCATTTGTGATCTGCGAACTTCGTTAGCCAAAGGCCTTCTGTGTTAGCCTGTACTTCAGAGAAGTAGATACTAAACAGGAGAGGTCCCAGGACTGAACCCTGTGGTACTCCACTTGTCACTGGTTTGAAGTCAGATTTGGAGTCTGCAACTTTTACAGTGTGGGTTCTGTCAGTGAGCCAAATGGCAACCCATCTTGTGACGTAGGGATTTATACCTAGTTTCGTGAGTTTAGCTGTTATTCCAGAATGGGGGATGGTGTCAAAAGCCTTGGTGAGGTCAAGATGATCTTACCCTCATCTACAGCTTTGGTGACTGCCTCAAAGAAGTCGATCAGGCTCAGGAGGCATGATCTGCCTTTTACAAACCCAAACTGGCTGGGGTCCAGAGTTTGAAGGTTACCAATGTCTTTGTTTATGAGTTCCATGATGATATGTTCCATGACCTTACAGACCAGGCTCTTCAGGCTAATAGGGCGATAGTTCCCAGGAACAGTGGTGGCTCCCCCTTTGTGGAGTGGGATAACTGTTGCTGTGTGCTATTCAGTGGGCACAAAGCCTCATGTGAGACTATGATTGAACATGGTGCTTAGATGGGGAGCCAGCTTGTTTTGAAGTTCATGTAAAAGGCAGCCTGGGATGTTGTCCAGTCCCATGGATGCTGTGTTTCTGGCTTTAGAGAGTGCAGCTTTTACCTGCATAGCTGTGATTACAGGGATTCTGCATTCTTCCTGTATAGACATGGGCCCTTTAGGGGGTGGGGGGGGGTAAAGTTAGCACTGAACATATCTGCCAGGACGGTGGCAATATCAGTTGGTTCTGTAATTTTCATGCCGTTGTGCTGCAACTCAGAGCAGATCTGGGTGTTACCATTGAGATTCTTGACATAGCTATAGAATGCTTTGTGGTTGTCCCTAGAATCAGTGGCAATTTTGTTTTTGTAGCTAGCTTTGGAGGATCTTACAAGGGATCTCAGCTTCTTACTGAGACTGACCAGGGAACTCCTCCAATCATGGGATTTTACTCTCTTTTGCAACAGCTTCTTCCTTCTTTTGTAGGGTTTGTTTATGGCAGGGGACCACCAGATTGGCTTCCTTTTTTTGGAGGACAGCATCTTGGTTCTGTTTGGGATAGCATGATCCATGCACTTGTGTAAGTGCTTCACACCTTTTCCTACCATTTATTGTGCTAAAATGTTTTGAGGTTTCACACCTTTCCTAAACGTTTGACTGAAGTACAGTTAGATTACAGTAATAAGCATTTGACAGTAGAAGCAAACGCAGTCTATACATTTCCCCATATACTTTTCAGTACCTTTCCTAGTGTATTACAGTAGGTCAATTACAGGGGTACTTTTTTTTTTTACTAAGGCAGTAAAAAATAAGTGCTGCAACCAAAATCTCGTGCCATCGACGACCCTATGTTTTGACAAGCTATAGTAGTGATTTTTCTATGTATGTATGTAACACATGGTCTATGTTTATATTTATGTAGGTTTGAAAGCAGCTGCCTCTACATGTGTTACTCTCAGACTTGCAATTCAATGAATTATTTTAGTGAAACTACGTATGCAGTGCACTTAACTGTTTTAGAAGTGCATTTCAATGTTACTACTGTATTTGCAATCTCGTACATTACCTCCTAGATAGCAAACTGGCTAATGAGCATAACCAACTCTATTGTTTGGGAGGCATGCTCTCTTCAAAAAGAGATTTACCTGTGGTATCCCCCAGTCATCAATTCCAGGACCTCTTATTTACTTCTACAATGTGAAGACCGACATCAAGAATTTGTAGCTGACCAAGTTTGGAGTTGTCACTATTTCACCGTCTGACTTCCAGACTTTTCAGGAGGGACTAGCACACAGCGATAAGTGGTGCCTGGACCACAGCCTAAAACTACATGCCAAGAAATGCAACACCAGCACTATGTCTTTAGTCAAAACTGAGTCAGACATTAGGGACCTGAGCACTTTCACTGAAAATTGGGTCTCTTTTGATCATTATTTATGTACCAACAAATGTTAGGAAATAATTTTTCCTTATCACCAGGGATTATTAATAGAGTATAATGTTCCCTATGGTATGTACTTCTCCAAGCACATGACCATGAGAGACTGTACTGTTTTCTCATTATAATTAAGTGTATGTCTTTCCTGAGCTACCCAGACTGCCTTAAAGCACTTTGTCTTTTAGACTCTGGAGAGGTAATCTCTGTCTAAGCTGCATAGCCTCAAAGGATCCAGTCCTCTTACCTGCTACCCAACCCCAGAACTAGTAACATCCTAAACACCTGCTCAAGATAAGTCACCTTCTACCATAACATAAACAGGTCCTGCTGGCAAGATAGCTATAAATCCTAGAGAATCCCCTGTTAGCAGGATAGACTTCCTTTGGATATAAAGCAAAGGAGCTCCTTGACCCTCTTTAAGCAAAACCTGGATGCATAGATGGTCAATCATAAATGCAGCCCAGGTCTGGTCCCTAAAGACATCACTGACAGGAGCCTAAAACTAGGTATTAATTAGTCTTGGCAATGGGTACTTACAATATGGGATATTGTAGCTAGGCCACTAATGCTCCTCTGGATCAGTAGCCTACTGTTAACCCATGAATCTGAATCAACAGCCTATTGTTAACCCACGAGTCTGGATCAACAGCCTGCCGTTAACCCACGAGTCTGGATCAACAGCCTGCCGTTAACCCACGAGTCTGGATCAACAGCCTGCCGTTAACCCACGAAGTCTGGATCAACAGCCTGCCGTTAACCCACGAGTCTGGATCAACAGCCTGCCGTTAACCCACGAGTCTGGATCAACAGCCTGCCGTTAACCCACGAGTCTGGATCAACAGCCTGCCGTTAACCCACGAGTCTGGATCAACAGCCTGCCGTTAACCCACGAGTCTGGATCAACAGCCTGCCGTTAACCCACGAGTCTGGATCAACAGCCTGCCGTTAACCCACGAGTCTGGATCAACAGCCTGCCGTTAACCCACGAGTCTGGATCAACAGCCTGCCGTTAACCCACGAGTCTGGATCAACAGCCTGCCATTAACCCACGAGTCTGGATCAACAGCCTGCCGTTAACCCACGAGTCTGGATCAACAGCCTGCCGTTAACCCACGAGTCTGGATCAACAGCCTGCCGTTAACCCACGAGTCTGGATCAACAGCCTGCCGTTAACCCACGAGTCTGGATCAACAGCCTGCCGTTAACCCACGAGTCTGGATCAACAGCCTGCCGTTAACCCACGAGTCTGGATCAACAGCCTGCCGTTAACCCACAAGTCTGGATCAACAGCCTGCCGTTAACCCACGAGTCTGGATCAACAGCCTGCCGTTAACCCACGAGTCTGGATCAACAGCCTGCCGTTAACCCATGAGTCTGGATCAACAGCCTGCCATTAACCCACGAGTCTGGATCAACAGCCTGCCATTAACCCACGAGTCTGGATCAACAGCCTGCCGTTAACCCACGAGTCTGGATCAACAGCCTGCTGTTAACCCATGAGTCTGGATCAACAGCCTGCCGTTAACCCACGAGTCTGGATCAACAGCCTGCTGTTAACCCATGAGTCTGGATCAATAGCCTGCTGTTAACCCATGAATCTGCCATCAATAGCCTGCTGTTAACCCATGAGTCTGGATCAATAGCCTGCTGTTAACCCATGAATCTGCCATCAATAGCCTGCTGTTAACCCATGAGTCTGGATCAATAGCCTGCTGTTAACCCATGAGTCTGGATCAATCGCCTGCTGTTAACCCATGAAACTGCCATCAATAGCCTGCTGTTAACCCATGAATCTGGATCAATAGCCTGCTGTTAACCTATGAATCTGGATCAACAGCCCGCTGTTAACACATGAGTCTGGATCAACAGCCCATTGTTAACCCATGAGTCTGGATCAACAGCCCGCTGTTAACCCATGAGTCTAGATCAACAGCCTTCTGTCAACCCAGGAGTCTGGATCAACAGCCTGCTGTCAACCCATGAATCTGCCATCAATAGCCTGCTGTTAACCCATGAATCTGCCATCAATAGCCTGCTGTTAGCCCATGAATCTGGATCAATAGCCTGCTGTTAACCCATGAATCTGGATCAATAGCCTGCTGTTAACCCATGAATCTGAATCAATAGCCCACTGTTAACCCACAAATCTAGATCAATAGCCCAATGTTAACCCACAAATCTAGAAAAAATAGCCCAATGTTAACCCACGAATCTAGATCAATAGCCCGCTGTTAACCCAAGAATCTAGATCAATAGCCCACTGTTAACCCATGAATCTGGATCAATAGCCTGCTGTAACCCATGTATCTGGATAAATAGCCTGCTGTTAACCCATGAATCTGGATCAATAGCCTGCTGTTAACCCATGAATCTGGATCAATAGCCTGCTGTTAACCCATGAATCTGGAGCAATAGCCGAATGTTAACCCATAAATCTATGAACCTAAATATGCACACATTTCATTTTGGCATCACCACATGCTAGCAAACCAGTATCCATGACCAGATCTATGAATGGTATTCACAAACATATTACCCACTTCTGTACATCTACTATATGATATCATCATATAACACAGTGTTGTGTAGTTCAGATAAATGACAAAAAAATAAAAACACATACAGATGCAGTACCGACATCCTGGAAGACTTAGCAGGACATGAATGAGCAACAACATTTACATAAGGCCTGCCAGTACACTTCTGGAACCCAAAATCATACAAGCATACCCCAGACCCTAAATGAGAAAAAGTCTCCTCACACAAAATGTATTGTCTAGACAGCTAGACTGCAGATCTCATGCTAGTGACAGAACAGTGTTCCCACTTAATATGTCACCATCTGGTGATTGCTCTCATTGATATGCACTGATGATAAACCGCACAGTACCACACCCCATACCTGAATGCATCAAATTAGTGTGTTGTCTCAGTCCAAGTATAGGACTGCCATCACCTTGTCAAATGTCCACAGCAGTATACACAAACTATGAACAGTGTGACGATGTCACATTTAGGTCTGTGCAAATGTCTGACATCATGCTGAGGAACAGGTAAACATCAAAGGGTAACATAGCCATAATTATGCATTATGGAATACAATATTATGACAGGTAGTACAACATTCAGTGGCATACACTGTTGGAAACTCCTGGTGTTCTGGCTGGTGCGATTCTCAATCTGGAAATGCATCACTGATTGATAAGTATATTTCTTGGCATTTTAACCTTTCAGAGTTCTGCATTGTCTTAATTTTGCCTGACAATTATTGTTTGCATGACTGAATTATTTTATATATTTTCTGGCATTGTTTTATGTTTCTCATCTGTCCTGAAACTGTTTTTTTCCCCGTCCCTCCCACCCTATTCTTGTAGAGTTGTTATAGTTGGTGGCTTTGCAGTTGCCCATCCTACTGTAAATTTGATCTGGAACACACCTCCCAGTCTGGTGTTCACTCTACTTAATACAGAGAGAACATTTGAGAAGACTAACCCACTTAGGTTCTTAACCTTAAATTTTTCTTCTGCTCCTCCTTCCTTTCTCCTTGCACTTTACTAATAAAAAAAAAATTGCACTTTATTTTGCTTTTGCCTCTTCTTGAAAGTACTCAATTGCATTTATTCTGCTGCATTTATTACTGCTTGGTAGTAGCCTGATTAAACTGTAACTTATTCTAAGCCTTTCGGTTTAAGCACTTAGGAACCCGAATAACTGGCCTGAAGCCCATCAGCATTTCAAATGTTGAAAATGCCGAATTTAATTTTATCAAACTGAAATGTTCGAAATCTCAGAAGTGCAAACTGACGGAACATCGATTTCTTTCTCAGGGAAAGAAATTGATGGGCCGTTATCGGAGTTTGCTATTTCCTCCACTGTGGTGTGGTCTCAGAGTTGGTATATTTAAGCAGGGGGTTGTGGGGGGCAAAGCCACCCACTTCTGTTAGTGTTTAAAATATACATTTTTTTTTTTTTGCATGGAACACCGATTTCTTTCACTGGGAAAGAAATCGATGTTTCGTCAGTTCGCTCTTTTGAGATTTTGAACATTTCAGTTCGATTAAATTGCATTCGGCATTTTCAGCATTCGATATGCTGATATAGACCCAGTTATTCTACATTAAGAAGGTTTGTGGTCTGCACGTTTGTGAGAGACGAGGTCAGAGTCTGCCCTTGTGAGCTGGGAATTTCTGGTTAAAGGATTATTGTGCCTGCTTATTTGAATTGTTTCTTTCTGAAGCTGGTGTGCCTTGTTTGCTGTAGCATAGACTAGATTCAGGCATGCTGAATCTAGCTTTGTTTGTATAACTTGAGCACTAATCCAGGACATTTTTTTTTGGAGAAGGTTCCCCTGTACGCTAGTGGCCAGGAGTGTGCAGTTAGAACTTGTCTGACTGAAGGCTGCTGGAACAGCGCTCAGTTTTTAGCTGCTTTACTGGTTAATTGGGTAATTTTTTTAAATCAGTTTGCTCGTTTTCTATTGTTATATAAAACATTTGCACTTTATTCAGTTGCTTTTACTGTATTTGTGTTTCTTCCTACTTTATTGCATTTATTCTGCTGCATTTATTACTGCTTGTTAGTAGCCTGATTAATTTGTAACAGTTATTCTAAGCCTTTGGTTGAAGGACTTGGGCTTAACACCAGTTGTTTTACATTAATAAGGTTTGTGGTCTGCACTGTTGTGACAGGACAGGTAGCTTACATTCTTCTAAGTTGGGAGTTGTTGATTGAAGGCTTAGTGTCTGTTATTCTAAAAGTGTATTAGTTCTGGTTTAAGCACTTGGGCTTCGGGCCTGCTATTTTACATTAAGAAGGTGTGGTCTGCACTCTTGTGTGAGGAGAGGGTAGATTCTGCCCTTCTGAGCTGGGAGTTTCTGGTTAAAGGCTTACAGTGCCTGCTTATTTGAACCGTTTCTTTCTGAAATTGGTACGCCTTCTTTGCTGTAGCATAGACTAAATTTAGACCTGCTGAATCTAGGTTTGTTTGTTTAACTTGAGCACTAATCCAGACCATGTTTTTTTGGAGAAGGTTCCCCTGCACCCTAGTGGCAGGAGTGTGCAGTTAGAACTTATCTGATCAAAGACTGATGAAACGGGGCTCAGTTTTTAATTTTTTATTGGTTAATTTGTTTAAATCAGTTTGTTCATTTTCTACTGTTGTATTAAAAAAAAAAAACATTTTATGCATCACCACTTAGCTAGGGTTATACTATTTCCGGCACCATAAAGTGTGCTCTTCAAATTTTCCCTTAGAACTAGCCAGTTTTTTTTTAGTTTTAGCACTCAGATCTGTTTCTTTGAGCTCAGCACTTGTTCAGAACTCATTGTAAGCAGTAAATAAGCTACAAATTACTACAGCGCTCAACATTCCTCACTTGTCTAGAGGAAAACAGTTTTAAGTACTTAATAAATAAGCATCTATCAAGGCATGTCTAAGAGTCAGCTCCTGGTGTTTCCTCCTGTCTAACTGATGAATCTGGGCATCTTGGGGCAATGCAGCAATTGCCTCATGTACACAGACCACTCTCTCCTCCTACCACCCAAAACTACAAACTGAGATACACACTTATATAGCCAAACTGGAAGTAAAGCTCTCTTCACCCAAGACTGGACTAGACATAGGAGCACCACACCACACTCATCACACAGTACCTCAAAACCTAAACCACCAAAAACACACATAGCAACACAAAACAAACACACCACTACATTCGTGGAGGCTCTCAATAAAAATCTTAATAAGCAACAGAGGCCTCTCTATCCCACTCCACAAAGAGGGAGCCACAACAGACCCCGGGAACAACTGCCCCATTAGCCTAATAAGCCTGGTCTGCAAGGCCATGGAACGTATCATCATGGAACTTATAAAGACAGACATTGGTAATCTCCAAACTCTGGACCCCACCCAGTTCAGGTTTGTAAAAGGCAGATCATGTCTCCTAAACCTGATAGACTTCTTTGAAGCAGTCACCAAAGCCGTAGATGAGGGTAAGGTGGTTCACACAGCCTATCTAGATCTCACCAAGGCTTTTGACACAATCCCCCACTCTGGAATTATAGATAAACTCACTAAACTAGGTATAAATCCGTATGTCACAAGATGGGTTGCCAACGGGCTCACTGACAGAACCCACATTGTGAAAGTAGCAGACTCCAAATCCGACTTCAGACAAGTGACAAGTGGAGTACCACAGGGTTCAGTCCTGGGTCCTCTCCTGTTTGGTATCTACTTTTCTGAAGTACAGGCTAACACAGAATGTCTTTGGCTAATGAAGTTCACAGATGACTGCAAACTAGGAGCCATAATCGAAACTCCTAATGATGTGGACATCCTACAAAAGGGTCTCACTGAGACAGATGCCTGGTGTCAAAGCCATGGCTTCAAGCTCAATGCCAAAAAGTGCACTGTCATCCCCTTTGGTAAAAACGCTGTACCCATGAGCTACCACATAGGTGGTAGTCTACTTAACACCGAAAGTGTGATAAGAGACCTTGGGACACAGGTAGACAGTAGTCTCTCCTTTGATAATCACATTGCCACAGTAGTCAGGAAATCCTTCTATGTGGCATACCTCATCACAAAAGATTTCTCATTCAGAAAAGAGGTGATTGTTCCCCTCTACTCGTCACTCATTAGACTCATTATAGAGTACAATGCCCCTTTTGGTATGTACCTCACAAGACATCTACAACTGGAAAGGCTGCAGAAATACCTCACAAAGAGGATTACTGGCTTCAAACATATGCCGTACGCTGACAGTCTCAAAAAACTCCAGCTTTACTCTGTCGCATATCGCCTACTCAGAGGCAATCTCTTCCTAACATACAAAGCTATGTCAAACCCAGAGCTGTTGGACATACTCCACTTAAAGAAATCCCAATCCCTCGGAGCTACATGCTCTAGGGACCTAAACCTTGTCAGCACAATAATCAGAACATGCTGGAGGGATAAGATTCCTGTCCCAGAGACTTCCCATACTCTGGAACAAACTACCTATCTAAATCAAACAAAGCTCATTAGCACTCTTCAAGAAAAATCTTGATGATTGGATGGGAAATAGAAAATTCACCCCGGGGATCACCTCTGTGGCTCTGCTCGACAGGGGCACTGGAAAATAATTTTCTTGGGTGGCGAAAGCCAGGGTACCTTTTTGGCTAGGCTTGTATAGGCCCTAGGGCCAATAGCCTAGTACCTACCTATGAACCTATTCATACTCTGTATACATAGTTTTCTTTCAATTCACTTTCCCAACTACACAAATAGTTCTGTTGTTATCGTACCATGTGTAATTATACTTTTAGTACATCTGAGTGCTGAGTAGCCTGCACCACATTACTGTACTGTCCTTGTCTTCCACTCTGTTATCGACACCCGCCTTTGTGTAACTACCTCTAAATTAAATCAATACCGTGTTCAGAGCAATAAAGACACACACACACACATATATATATATATATATATATACATATATATATATATATATATTGTATATATACTTATACGGAATGAATAAACATCAATGAATATATTCGAAACACATCATCAAACAGACTCACTGGTGATTATCATGATCACCGCCTAAGTCATACAAAATAGCAATGGCAAATTAAAACAATTTATGAATCCCTTTGGACTTACATAGTTACATACATCTCAGTATATAATTAGATACACATACATACAAATCTGTATGTATGTACACATGCATGTACGTATGCAAATCTTTATTTTTTTTTGCCCAGGTAGTCTACGTGCATAGTATGCATGCAAATATGTAATTTTCTTTACATATGTATACATATTATAGTTAACAGACATGGTTGACACTAACATCCATATTCACACATACCAAAATAAAATATTTTCATTTTCACCCACAAATATAATGCTTATGAAAGTCTATATAACTGTATGACTTGATAACAGTATTCTTCTTATCTACTTGTATTACTTAATAAAGACATACTCTCGGTTTCTCATTTACCCCAGAACTACTGTTATTTGCCTAGGTATGTAACCTCTTTAAAACTGTATTATGTTTATTACTGTATATACTGTATTTTTTCTCTAATTTGGTGATTTTGGAGTTTTTTTCTCTGGGTCTCCACTGAAAACGGACATGTATCCAGTCAGACTATCCTGGTCAACAAATGTAAAATAAAATAAATTAATAAATATATTAATGACCATACAAATCTTAATACTCCCATAATTGTGCTACAAATATCTCTGAACTGGATATGCCCTACATGATAACACTGCAAAGTTTAGCCTTACACAGTGTGTTATTTTTAATTGCCGACTACTCATCTACTGTGATTTATGTCCTGTAAAAGTACCAACAATGTACACAGATTACATGGTACCTGTAAACAAACATTTGTGTATTTTAATAAAAAATTAAAACAAATAGATTTGTACTGTACTCTTTAAGGTACCATGAAACAAACAATCTCTATACGAAATAAATTCATTTATTCCCATCATTTTACTATTTGTTTGTTTACATACTAATTTCAGTTTGCTAACCATGTTAGTGGGCTGCTGACAGACTCCTTTTATTCACAACCTGACCGCTCCACTGTACAAGAAGCAAACAGGAAATGGAAAATAGAATAAAGTATTATAACACTTTCCGAACGAATGTCAGTTTGGCAAAATGCAAACTGGAATTCAAGCAAGATGACAGATTAAAAAGAAATGGAAGTGAGGGCAAACTAGAACTGTAACAGACCGTGTGAGACTAGATCAGGAAAATTAAAAAAATTATATAAAGACATTGCACATGATAAAAAGTAATTTTATATCTATATATACAAGATGTGGTAAGGCTGAAAACATACAAATTAAACTGTGTAGATTGCAAAATGTATTCTGATATTCACAAAATCTTATTCAAAACAGTTCTGGCTGCACAAAGGTGGTGAGCAATTGTGCTATAACATCCCATTAACTTCAGATACTGAAAATGAAGTACATTTACACTGAAAAATAAATAAGCACATTGGACACAAAGTATAGAGATTAAATAGAATTAGTAACAATGACCAGAGAACACTTCGACTTGAACTTACAGTATCAGTGTATTTGTTATTCGTTGGGTCATTAAGGTACGAGGAGATCTCTCAGGACTGGAGACATGCACTTGTTCAACCCATATTTAAGGGATGAGTAATAGGACAAACCATAGTCACAGAGACCCACAACTTCTGACTCAAAACTTGCATTTGTTCAACCCATATTTAAGGGACAGGGAACAGGACAAATTCAGTCACAGAGACCCATAGTCACTGAGACCCATAAGTTACAACTGGAGACCTGCATATGTTCAATCTATATTTAAGGGATAGGGGGACAGTACAAACCCAGAGTAATAGAGACCCATAACGCAAGTCTGGAGCCATGCATGTGTTCAACACATGTTTAAGGGACAGGGGAACAGGACACACCCAAAGTCACAAGATTGGAGACGTACTTGTTCAACCTATGTTTAAGGGGCAGGGGAATAAGGCAAACCCATAGTCACAGAGACCCATAACTTTACCTTTTTATGGAAAAATAATGGAGAATGTAATTTTGCATAATGTATCATCAGAATTGAAAAGACTAGGACTTGAAACTTTAAGCATGCATACGCCGAAACTAGATCTATAACTACCTGCAACATGATGTTCTGTAATAATACAATAATGGTTATACATGACAAATTGCTCTGTAGTGTAATTTATATAGACAAAATGTCAGCCTATGATAAGATCATACACAAAACAATGATCAATACATTAGAACAGCTATTTACTGATGTAATTTTGATAAGCTGGATAGCCACATGGCTTACTAATAGAACATGACAAAGACAAATTAATTGGACAGTCAGGGTGTTCTATATAGCTCTCACTCGGCCCCAAGCCTCTGTATGTCACTTCTTTCTGATCTATCTTTTTCATTTGTGGTACTCTATTGCCTGCATTCAGGTAACTTTAAAATAGGTAAACAGACTAAATCTGTCACAGGTACGACAAAATAACATGGCTAATCCAAACTCGGGCAAGGGAGAATAATATGTTAAACTTATCAACAGCAACGCCTATAAGATTGGAGAGACATAGATTGAAGGGTGAGTATTTAATACAGCACATGGTTATTTAAAATGATGATTACTTTAAGAATCCGGGGATAAGGCCAGAGACACGGCTTTTATTTATTTTTTTTCTGATCATATCAGCAAATTGGTTAATGATCATTTTTAAAACTATAAGCTGTATAAAAATTTTATAAAGTCTAGGAAATCAGAAATGATCAAATGATGGATTCTAAGTTACACTACATCCAAATTAGAGTATGGAATAAATTAGAAACCTTATAATAAAATTAACATGAGTAAATTGAAAAGAGCACAGCAAAAATATACCAAGGGCCTTCCTGGATGTGAAGGTTTAAGGTATTACAAATGATTAAAATATCTAAACTATTTTCTTCATCTCCTGTTGAATATTTAAGTTGAGACCTTAAGTAGTGAGTAGTTAAGAGACAACTACCTCTAAGAATGTTTGGAGTTATCAAAGAGTAATAGAGAATCATCAGAAAATCTGTGTAGGAGATGATACAGGAATGAGGGATGTAATAACTTGTTCTCTGAACGAGTAGCTGACACATGGAATAACATTTCTATTTATATTAAAAGCAAGCACTACTTTAGAATTTTTAAGACTGTTTTCTTCACTTCTACAGAAATGATTGTTCTGGCACATTTGCAGGCTAGAAGGGCATTAATGCCCTTGACTATGCATGTACAATGTGTAAATATTTACAGAGTGGCTATATGACATATACAAGGATGCCTCCATTTATATTTATTTTTAGGTGCAATGGTATTTTTTAAACTAATGAGTGTATGTTAAAGATGTCTTCAGTTGTCATGACTGATCAGCAAATTGTCTTTTTGCATCAATATATCACAGTTGCAATTTACACTGTTTCACTGTACAAATGGTATAGCTATGTATACCGAGATATGTCATTAGTTGCCAAATAAAACCATAACTTCACCTGAAACCTGTGTGTCTGCTTGCTTGTTTATTTATTTTATAAAATAAATGAAATCACAATTTAACATGGAATGTGTGTGTCTGTGTACTTATTTATGTATGTATCTATGAATGTAAGTTTAAATTGTACTAGCTGGTTCTAATTAGAAAAAAAAATTACTGCCCAGTCGATATGAATATACATGCAAAAAAAACATTAATTTCTTGTGATTTCATGACATTTCAGTTATAACTGAAGGCATACCTCTCAGGCTGTGAGTATAGAGAGAAAAGTCTTTACAGAAACATTTAACTGGCTAAAGTAGCTACCAAAGTCCAAGATAAAAGAATAGTGAATAGTATATTTACTCAAAATTGTCAAAAAGTACAATAAGTTAGAAGCAGAAGGCAGAATCCATATGGCTCTGGGATGATTGGTTACTCCCCCAGGAAATACCCTGTATGATTTCTCTTCCAACTATCATTCAAGAGCAGGTCCACACTGCACTCTCCACATCTAAAAATACTGCATCAATGAGTTGATGATATCCATGCATACCTTCTAAATAGCTTGAAACATGACCTGTCAGGCCTGCTAGAATCTCTGTTCAACCACAGCCTCCAGACAGGCTTCATCCCTAGGGAATGGAGGACTACGACTGTCATTCTACTACACAAAGGTGGACCATCAACTGGTCCAGGGAACTACAGACCCATAAGTTTGTCTAATCTTACATGCAAAGTCAAGGAAAGAATTATCATGTGTCTGATGACAAAAGACATAGGAAATCCTAAAAACTAGACCCATCCCTGTTTGGTTTTGTCAAGGGCAATTTATCGCCTACTAAACCTGGTGAACTTCTTTGAGAAGGTCACTAGAGCCAAGGATGAGGGAAAAATAGTGCTTACTGCCTACCTCAACCTGGAACAGGCATTTAAAATGTAACCTCACTTAAGTATTTTAGACAAACTCTCTAATTTAGGCACAGATCCCTATGTCTGCTGATTGACAGCCAAATGGCTCACAGATAGCACACATTAAGTTAAGGTGGAGGAATCCACCTCCACCAATAGACTTGTTACTAATGGTGCTCCACAGGGTTCATACTGGGATATCTCTGGTTTGGAATATACTTTTATCTGATCCCTTATCAAAAAACTAAAACCAACCACCCTTTCTGCTGACCTTGTTTCTGCAGAGTACCTACAAAAAGCTGCCAATGCCACAGCATCTCCCATCTCTATCCTAATCAATAGAACACTAACTGATGGAACTATCCCCTCAATCTGGAAAATATCCCATGTTATCCTTGTCCACAAAGGTGGAAGTTCACCAAAACTGTCCGACTACAGACCCATTGCCATTCTCTCACCACTAGCCAAATTAATGAAGAAGTGCGTGCATAAGCAGCTTATGGACTATCTCATTCAGAACGGTCTGCTTGCCAGCTCTCAGCATGGCTTTAGGCCACATCACAGCACCACCTCTGCCATCCTTTCTTTTACAAATACCATATTCCAAAATAGGAAGAACAACAGGCTATCTTCAGCCCTATTTCTAAACCTGTTGAAGGCCTTTGATATAGTCAACCACAAATTACTCACCCATTCCCCAAAATCCATCTACCTAGATAACCATGCTATTCAGTGGTTCCTGTCCTATCTGAATGGCAGACAACAGGCTGTATTATGGCAGGGCAAATTGCCCACCCTGCTACCTCTCACCCTTGGTGTACCTCAGAGCTCTGTTCTAAGTCCTCTACTCTTTTTTTTATCTTCATCAACAATCTTCATACTGCCATCCCTGATGCAACCTGCATTCAATATGCAGACGATTCTACCCTGATCTGTATGGCCTCTTCCCCTTTAGACCTACAAACCTCAACACAAAACACATTTAATACAGTTAAAAATTGGCTCTCTAACCACTGTCTGTTAAATCCCAACAAAACTAAACTGCTCGTCTTTACCCCCACCAGTAGATCCACCCATTTTCCTTCTCCATAACATCCAACAACGGTACCTCTATCTCTCCAAATGACCATACTAAGCTTTTAGGAGTAATAGTGGACAATAATCTCAAATTTGATCTGCATATCAATAAAACTATAAAAATCATTAATAAGAAGATTGGCTAATTATACAGAAGCAAACCTTTTCTAATTCCATTAGCTAGGACTGCAATCGCCTGCTCACACCTACTCTCTACCCTTCTATATGCCTACCCCATACTCTCCAATTTGAGCAAAACTGAACTTATTAAGCCCTCTCATTGTTACAACCATATTGCCAGATTTGCCATAGGCTCAACATATAGGACACATCACTGTCAAAACCTCAGTTTGCTCGGGTGGCTAGAACTGCCTAGCCTACTTCTGTTCAATCAGCTTATAGTAGAACACAAAATTCTGTGCCACCCTGAAAATACTCCGGCACTCAAAAATATCATAAAGCCATGCAGTAATTTAAGGCAACTACGATCACCCAATAAACTGTTGGTCCAAACCCACAAAGCCATTAACTCAGCCGGCGACTCCCTGTTTGCCAACGTCACTGGTAAAACTTGGAATTCACTTCCATCTAACCTTACCCTCGAACCTTCTTTAAGTCTCTTCAAAAAGGCCTCACACAGTATTTTAAAGAGCACTGGCTTTGTCCCTGTACTACCCCTGATTAATCACAACTTATTCAATGCTTTATTTAAATTAATATTGTATGTTCTCTTGCTCATAATAGCTTGCTGCAACCAGTTGTATTTGTATACTATTACACACTGTGTATATTGTGAGCACCTACTAGAGGGCTTTGTAAATATGTTTGATTCATATCTGTTATGTTCTGTCTGTGCAATCTGGAGCTTTTCTCCCTGGGACTCCGCTGAATTGCACATATTATCCAGTCGGAGTATCCTGGTCAACAAATGTAAAATAAAAATAAATAAATAAAATGATAACCACTGCAATTCACAACATCGATAATTCTCAATTAAGATTAGAGTAGACCTAGTGCTAAGAGACTTGAGAGCTCAGATTGACAGTAACCTGAACTTTAATTACCTTGTGCCATGGTGGTGAGAAAACCCTTCAACATGGTGCAACTTATAGGCAAGGGCAATGCATCCAGATCTAAAGAGATCATACCCCACTATGCTCAGCTCTCATTAGACCAATAATCAAGTACAATGCACCCTTCAGCATGTACCTAACCAGGCATTTGCCAACAGCTATAGCAGCCACACAAGTTCCTTACTAAAAGAATACAGTGTGTAAATAACTTGTCCTATGTGGGCTACATCAAATTCCTGTCCCTGTACCGAGTCTCTTACAGACTACTGTGAGGTTATCTGTGCCTACCCTACAAGGCATTCACCCATCCAGTCCTTATCAAGGCTCGGTCCCTGTACTGAGTCTCCTGCAGACTGCTGAGAGGTGATCTATGCTTACCCTACAAGGCATTCACCCATCCAGTCTGTATTAATCTGTTATACATTCAGAAAACAAGCAGCATTCAAATTACCTGATCTAAGGATCTAAACCCCACCTGCGACAAACAAAACATGCTGGAGGAACAGGTATATGTCTCAGAGATTACCGCTTTCTCTCGAACAGACTTCCCGTTCGTGCGAAACAGAGCTCTTCTCTAATCCTATTCAAACGCAATTCGGACCAATAGATTGGAAACTAAATTCACCCCTGGCTTGTTTCTTCTGACCTTTATGGACAGGAGCAACTTGTAGATGCCCAAAGGCACAGGCATATACCCAGGTGATTCTGGTCTCAGGACACTGATAATTATGAAAATTGAGGCATGAATGGACAGACTTAAAAAGGTTCTTTGGTCATTATCTAAGCAACTTCTTATGATCCTATGAGTATTTATACAGTGAGTTGCAAATGCATGCAATTGCTTTCATTAGAAAGTTGTGAAACAAAAACATGTTGGAATCCATAAATACATATAATAACCAAAATCAGTTATAGTGGAGTGCAGGAAAAGGTAGGAAACTGATTAGCAATGAGCTCCTCTTTATACAAGATATTAAGCAACAGTAATAAACAGTCCACAAAGTACAGTTGCATAACATCTTTCCATAACAGTAGATGTCCTTGCCTTCACTGCTGCAGTATTTTTAACTGTATCGGATTCCCTGTAGCGGAAGCCTGACGTCCGGCCACTCTTCCAAAGACTTCAGAATTTAAAAGGTGTGCTGAACATCCCCATACACATCCTGAGTAGAGTAGGGCATAAAAGTGATGTTCAGGCGTACCAAAAACTGAACTGATTGCCCCAGGAGGAGCACCAGTCTAAGGAACCCAAGAGGTAATGTGCACATCCAGGAAGGTAAAGAACTCAGGGGGATGGAGGGATGGAGCGATTACTGCAGCAGTAAAGGCAAGGACATCTACTGTTATGGTAAGATTTTACACAACTGTACTAGGTCCTTACATTCACTGTTGCACTATTCCTAACTATATGGGAGACTGCCTAAGCTGAAGAGGAAACTGGGGGGAGGAGGAAGGAACAGAAGAATTCCCTAAAAAAACATGAAGAACTGAACTAGCAAAACCAGCCCTAGCTCTAGAGATACCATCCAACTTGTAGTACTTGGTAAATTTATGAACAGAAGTCCAGGTAGCTGATTCAAGAACAGAATTACTATCTAAGCCTTTGAAAAAGCACCAGAAGAAGCCACATTTCTAGTAGAATGAGCCTTTGTTAAAAAGGAAGGCTCTTGCCATGATAAGTGTAAGAGAAGGAAATAGCCTTAGAAATCCAAGAAGAAATAGTCTGCTTGGATACAGCAAGCCCCAAAAATCTAGAATGAAAAGAAACAAATAATTGATCAGATTTTCTGATAGAGTTTATTTGCATATGACCAAGGCTAAGTTGCCTATGCATCTTCAAAGTATGTAGCACGCTCTCACTGTCAGTTTGTGGAGACAGGAAAAAAGTAGGCAGATTAATAGACTGATTACCAGATAGCTCATTAACCACCTTTGGCATAAAAGAAGGGTTAGTGTGCAAGGACACTGTCCTCATGAAAAATCAAAAAGGAGGACAAGCCATCTGCCAAAAGTAAGTGCTACCAAAAGAACGGTCTTCCAAGAACAAATCTGCAAGGAAGCTGAAGCAGCAGGCTCAAAGGTAGCCTGAGACAATTCCACATTTCTTGACACCCCACCTCACTGTGGTATTGTCTGTGAATAACCTTGAGATGCCCTGGAGAAGAGAGGGACTGAAAGGCCTGAAAAGCCAGCAGAAGAGCTCTCATCATTCAACAGTGATGTGCACCTATTGCTCACAAGGCGACCACACCCGCTGTACCTTTAGGGAGCCAAAAGTCACCCCATCCCATACCTGAAGTGTCCATGCACAATTCCTGAGAGGGAAGAGTGGGATAAAAAGGGTTCCCTGGATTCAGAGACAACTGCTGAATCCACCAAAGAAGTTCCTGTCCAAGGCAAGGAAGAAGATGAACTATAAATTCTAGAGGATGAGCATGTTGAAACCACACGACTTCAGAAATCACATGGATGTGATGCCATGAAACACAGAACTCTTAGAAACTCCCTGGGTATAATGGAAGCCAGAGGAAGAAGAGTGTGAAAGAAAGAAATGAGAGTCAAAGCCTTTGGAGGGGGCAGTGATGCAAACATTGGCATTGTCTGAACCCTGCAACTCAAGAAAAATCATGATCTTGAGAAGGAGTCAAAGAAGACTTTTTGAAATTTATAGTGAACCCCAGACTCTGAAGAAGAGATACGGCAAACTGAAGATTTTGCAAAAGGGTCTCTGGAGAGGATGCTTGAATCAACAGGTCATCCAAGTATGGAAATATTTGGATTCCTTGAAATCTGTAAAAGGCAATCACAAAAGCAAGGCATTTGGTGAATACCCTTGGGGCAGTAGAAAGGCCAAAGGGCAAAGCAGAGAACTGAAAATCCCAGGAAGCAACAGAGAAATGCAAAAACTTACTGAAAAAAGGACAGATCGGAATATGGAGATAAGCATCCTTGATATCCAGAGACACCATATAGGCCTGACGGAGTAAGAGAGGAAACAGAATCTGAAGGGACAACATCCAAAAGGAAGGTACCTTTAGAAAAGTGTTTAGATGAGAGAGGTGTAGAATAGGTCTCCAAGTGCTCTCTTTTTTGGGCACTAGAAACAATTGGGAGTAGAACCTTTTCCCCCTTTGTGACACAGGCATCTCTTGAATAGAAACCCCAGACAAGAGATCTTGAAGAACCTCTGGTAAAAAGAGAAGATGTTCCTGAGGAGGCTGAGGAATGCCCATAAATGGAAAACAGGATTTCCACACCATTAAGTACCCTTGATGAATGATCGGCAGAACTGAACAATCCTACGTGATCTCAAGCCAAACCAGAAGAGAAAGAGGAATGTGGCTGGAAAGGGATGCATAGTCACGCAGCACCTGGTGTGTCCAGAAAGGAAGACTTTGGAGTGTCTGAAAAATTGAGTAACCTTAGCAGAAGGAGTCTGTTCGGCACTCTTCTTGCCTTTAGAAGAAGGGCAGGATTGCCTACAAACAAAGGCAGGCTTAGCAGGGTTGTTTCTCTGAAATGTAGGCACAGGAGAAATAAACACATGTTTAAGTTCCAGTAAGGCCTTATCATGATGGGACTTAAACCAACCAGCAGCAGTTTCCCCAAACAAAAGTTTAGAATCCAGAGGAGCATCCATCAACTTAGCTTTAATATCATCAGGTAGAGGTTGAAGCCTAAGCCAAGAATACCTCCTCTTAACTAAACCAAAAAGAGCGGCCCTAAAAGAGGTATCCACCACATCACAACAAGTTGTTATGTACTCACCATAACGTTCAATGTTTGTAGTCCATTTCACCTTACATTCTTACCTGTAGGTTCGGTGCCGAACCTTGGCTCAGACTCAGCCATACTCTAGCTCGAAGTCTTCAATTGGCTCGTGGCTAAGAGGTATCCCATCATGCAACAGGTCTATTCCCCAGATCTTGTTTGCTGCAAGCTCACACACATACACACTGAGATGAGCAGCAACCCCAACAGAAAGGACTCCTGACACCTAGAGACTATACCTCCAGGTCCTCCAGGAGGGGGAAGGAGGGAGGGTTAGTAAGAATGTAAGGCAAGATGGACTACATACATCGAACGTTATGGTGAGTACATAACTTCTTGATGTTATGTAGTCCAATCTCACCTTCACTCTTACCTTTGGGACAGTGTCTCTAGCACCTTGATCTTGGGTGGCTCAGTGAAAAATACTCTTGAGCAGTGTGGAACCAAAGGAAGATCTGCCTCTAGAGACCAGATCTAATTTGTAGTGACTAATAAAGGTACGAGGCGAAGCCCATGTTGCTGCAGCACAAATATCATCCATAGACATCCTAGCCTGAAACGCAGTTGAGGGAGCCACAGAATGTGTAGAAAAAGCCTTCACTTGAAAGGGTAATTCTTTGCCACTGGAAGCATAAATAAATGAGATGCAATCAGAGATCCAGAGAGACAAGGTTACCTTAGAAACCGGAACCCCAAGTCTAGTATCTCAAAATGAGACAAACATTTGATCTGATTTCCTGAAATATTTTGTCCTATATAACTAGAAACGCAACTGTCTGTGAACATCCAGCTGATGAAACTTAAATTCTGCTTTGTTGGAGAATTCATGAAAAAACACAGGCAACTCAATGGATTGGTTGATATTGACAACAGAGGCAACCTTTGGAACAAAGGAAGGGTTGGTTCTTAAGGAGACCCTATCTTTGTGAAACACCAAATAAGGTGGCCTAATCGATAATGCTTGGAGTTCAGAGATCCGCCAAGCTAAAGTTATGGCTACCAAGAATACGGTCTTTCATGACAAGAATTTAATGTCACACACAGCTGCGGGCTCAAAGGGAGTTGAGGTGAGCTTCTGTAGTACAAAATTGAGGTCCCATGGCATCACTGGATCAAAGACTGGAGGTCGGAGTAACAATGTCCCTCTCATAAAAGCCCTACAAAGCCTATGAGCCATAAGGTTGGGCTCATTAGCAACGTGAAAGGTAGAAATTGCTGCCAATTGCACTTTAATGGTTGCCGCAGCTGAACCCTGACTAAACAGTTGAGAAAGAAATTCCAATATTGCCGAAATAGGCACTGTATAAGGATCAATATGTCTCTCACAGGCCCAAATAGAAAATCTCTTCCACTTACTGGAATAAATCTTCCTGGTAGAAGGCTTGTGGGAAGATGATAGAATATGGACCACTTCCAGGGAAAAATCATGAAGCCTGATTAAGGACGGAACTGGAGCAGCCAAGCTGTCAACCTGAGGGTCTGGATGGAGGGATGGAACTGTCCTGACATACGAGTCAGAAGATCTGGAACTGGGTCCAGAATCCATGGCTTGTCCATTAGATAGGGTTGAAGGAAGGGAAACCAAATCTGATGAGGCCAGTATGGGGCAATGAGGATCATTTTGCTCCCTAAAGACTGTGCTTTCTCAATGACCTGTGATATCAGAGGTAACGGTGGAAAGGTGTAGAGAAGACCGGAGGGCCAATAGTGAGCCAGAACATCCCTGGGTGTCTCCCCCTCTGGGGGGATAAGGGTGAAGTAACTGCTGCATTTGGCATTGAGGGGGCTGGCAAATAGATCACAGCAAGGCTGACCCCATCTCTGGAATATCTCTTCTTCAACATAATTGTTCAGGGACCACTTGTGAGGCATTAGGATAGCACTGCTCAGCCTGTCGGCAATCACATTGGACTTCCCCGGTATACGGGTTGCAACTAGAAAGCATTGGAAAGACACCGCCCACTGCCACACTTGAAGTGCCTCTCTGCAAAGGGGGTATGATTTGGTTCACCCCTGTTTGTTCAGGTACCACACTACCGACATGTTGTCTGAGTGGATTGCAATTGTCCCTAGAAGGAGAAAGCTCTGAAGTGCCTGCAACGCTAACAGCACTGCTCTCATCTCCAAGACATTGATATGCAAATGGGTCTCGTGATCCTGCCACATGCCTTGGACAGTCCTGCCAAGATAATGCCCCCCCACCTGATCTGGGAGGCATCAGTGGTCACAGTGGCAACTGGAGAAGATGGGACAAAGGGCTTGCCCACGTTGAGATTGCTGGCATGAAGCCACCAGCATAGATCCCGCTTGCACGTGTCCATAATCAGAATAAAATGGGAGAGTGGGAGATGCTGCAGTGACCATTGGGTGAAAAGCAGCCACTGAAGAACCCTCATGTGTAGTCTGGCAAGGGGAACTAGCATGATCATGGCAGTCATGGTTCCTAACAATTTAAGAACCACTTTTGCCCTGACCTTCCTCAATGGTAGTAAGGCGTAGACCTGCTGTTGTACAGCCTGAATTCTCTCTTCTGTTAAGAAGGCCCTCATGAGCACCAAATCTAGTTCGGCACCGATAAAAGTGACATGCTGCAAGGGCAACAAGGCAGATTTTTTCCAATTTAGAGTAATTCCTAACCATTGGCACAGTGTAATGGTGGCATCCCTGGTCTGTAACAGTAGATGCCTGGTGGTGGCAGAAAGGAGCCAGTCGTCCAGGTACGGAAACACTTGGAATCCCTGATGTCTCAAGTGAACAGTTACCACAGCCATCCATTTGGTGAACACCCTGGGGGCTGTGGTGAGACCAAAGGGCAGAGCACGAAACTGAAAATGACTGGCTCCCAGCCGGAAGCGTAAATGATTTCTCGATGCCCTATCCATCTTGATATGGTAGTAAGCATCTTTGAGGTCGATTGAGCACATCCACACATCATTTCCTTTGTACATGAAGGTTCAATTGGCTGAGATCTAAGATGGGTCTCAGGTCCCCTGTTCTTTTCGGCACCAAAAAGAATCTGGAGGAAGTCCCTAATCCTACTTGATCTGCGGGGACAGGCTGGATGGCTCCCTTTGAAAGCAACTTTTTTATTTCTAAAGTTGTGGAATCCCTGTGACTGGGTGGAATGTCTGGGATTCTCTTGGATGGCAGGGGAGGAGAAGAGAAGGGGATATGATAACCTCTGGAAATTATCTTTAATACCCACTCGTCTTGGGTGACTTCTTGCCAGGCTTCTGGGTATAAAGAAATGCAACACCCAACCGGCTCCAGAGACGCACAGTCGGGCTTCACTTCAGGAGTGCTGGGGGGGGAGAACCACGAAAGGAATTATGGTCACCCTGGTTATGCAGGCCTCCTCTGCCTCTAGGGTGGCATCTACCTGAATTTCCACCCCCTCCTCTGCCTCCAGAGGGGGAATCACTTTGTGCACCCTAAAAAAACCTCTGCAACTTCCTGAACCACATTTTCCCACCCTTCTGGCCCCTGGGATAAGGTCTAGAAGACATGGAAAAATGAACTCCCATGGCAGACAGGGTTTTTCCTTCCTGCTCGCACCTAGTGAGAGTGTCCTTCACCTTGGTGCCGAACGATGAACCATCAAATGGGGCATTGGTGAACGTAGACTTGAAGGCCTCCGCAAAATTGCACAGATGCATCCAGGAGTGTCTCCTAAGAGAGACTCCGGAACCCGCAGCCCTACTTGCTCCATTGGCTGCATATGAGATCAGCCTCATGGAGGAGTAGGTAAGGGAATTTAAGGTAGATATCTGTGCATTGACCTTCTGTGCCACGGCATCAGAAATGTTACCCTGTAGAGGATCTCCTAGCTCTTTTAGGAGATCTCTCTGGAACCTCGTAAAATGCATCAAGTAGTTCAGCGACCACAGTGTAAAGGCCGTTGAGGTAAACACACGCTTCCCATACCTGTCCATAGCCCAGGACTCCTTGTTAGGTGGATGGATGGTAGATGAAGATTCAGCAAGTTCCTTCTTGGTGGCCGCTGCCACCACCATGGCATCTACTGGAACACCTTTAGATAGATACTCCTTGTCAGAGGAGGTGGACAAAAACTTATTGGGTCTCCTTGGGGCTGGTTCTATAGTGTCAGGAGTTTCCCACACCTTTCAACAGACAAGGTCTAATAGCTCATCAAAAGGGGGAGAAACCCAAGAGGCGGAGGGTTGAGACCCGAAAGCCTTCAGGAACACAGACTCCTCATCAGAAGGGGATTTGGAGGGCCAGCTGTCTCTCTTCTTCAAGATTTTCAGGATATCTGAAAAAGAGATATCTTCAGAAGACGACTTGGGGTACCATTATGACTCCTCGAGGGCGGTGTCCAATGTGAGACTCATCTGGGGAGTCAAGGTGTTTCCTCTTACACAATCTCTTTCTGGCAGGCTCCACAGACAAAAACTCTGGGGAGACATCAGAAAGTTGGGGACCACTCATGGAGGTATCCTGAGGCTTAGGGTCTCCGCTGCCCAAGGATAGACCATGAACTGAAACTGACACCGGTGCTGGAGGGGGCAGAGTATCGGTGCCCTAGGATGCAGCTGACAACCTGGCCAGCACGCTCCTCCTAACCTCAAAGGCTGATCCCCCCGACTCCGAAGGCCGACTAATTGTAGGGGAAACAGTAGTAGCCCTCGGTGCAGAGGAGATGAGGTCCAAAACAGATGTCGGGTCCAAGCTCACTCGAGCCGAAGCACCGAGAGGAAGGCTCGGAACTGATGAAGATCGATCCGATCCCTCCCCCTCGGGTCCGACCAGAGAACCGTGGATGGAGCCGACGGGGTCAGAGCAGAAATCGGAACAGAGAGGCCAGTCGAGGCTACTGGAACCGACCTCCGAGAGGCCAGTCGAGGCTACTGGAACCGACCTAATGGCACCCAACAGAACCGACAACTCTGGCTCCGAAGGCCAAAACACAGATGACTGAAGCAGTTTCTTCACCCACCCTATCAACGTCCTCATCGGAAAGGGTCCTGGAAGACCTGGAAGATAAAGTAGGAGATCTGGATCTCCCTACAAAAGGGGAACTTGCGTGAAGGAAAACCCGGTCAAGGAGAACCCGGTCAAAAAACTGGAGACCGGCTCAGAACCAAAATATCCGTGACTGGCTGGGAGCCAATACAGACTTAGTCAAGACACTACCCTCTTTCGGCACCAAGGGCAATGGAACCGAAGAAGGAGAAGCTGTTCTAGCAACTCTCTCTGGCAGCTCCAAAGAAAGAGACAGAGCCGGACAGCGCTTCCTGGAAGCCTGTTTGTCCTTTTTAGCTGGAGAGGATAATGCACTGGAAGACTTAGCAAAGTCTTCCTCGAAGGAGTGTTTAAGCAGTCCTTTCAAAATGAGATTGTTCTTCCTCTCCTGTAGCACATGGGGACTGAAGGAATGACAAAACAAGTAGGACTCTTGGAGGTGAATAGCCCCCAAGCAGTACACACACACACACACACACACACACACACACACACACACACACACACACACACACACACACACACACACACACACACACACACACACACAGAGTGCCCATCAGTTAAAGACATTTTATTGCTGCATTCAACACAATTTTTAAAGCCTGAAATCCTGTGTTCCTTAGGATCCCTGGACATGCTGAAAGGAACAAATTAATACGTACACGCACTAGACCCAACTAACAAGAAACAGATCCTCTAACTCAAAACGGCCAAGAAACCGGTGGGAAAACAACAGGGAGGACTAGGTCCTCTAACTTAAATGGGCCTAGCCCAGGGAAACAAAGGCAGGAAAGCACCACTAGCCACACACAACACTAAACGCTAACAGAATGGAGCAGCAAACCAAAGACCACACAGAAACAATGGAGAGGACTACTTAAACGGGCCTAGCCCGTGGGGAAAGGAAAATGAACAGGACACCCAAACAGCCAGACAAGGTCACAAAAAACAGCCAGAGAAATACAGGCGGTAAAATACCACTACCACACACAGAGCTATGAAAATAGCTTTTTTGAGCAACAAGTCAAAAGTTTATAAAAATTTTATAAACAATATACTTGGCCACGACCAAAAGCGAGACCATGTCTGAGCTTAACGAGTGGCTAACAAGATCTGGGGAATAGACCTGTTGCATGATGGGATACCACTTAGCCACGAGCCAATTGAAGACTTTGAGCTAGAGTATGGCCGAGTCGAAGGCAAGATTGGGCTACATAACATCTACATTTAATAGAATTAATGAACAACTTGAGAGGACGTCCCTAGCAAGGAAAGAACAGAAGTTTTACCCTCAGGGTCTGGAAAATCAGAAATAAGTTGACAGGCCTTAGAGAATGCCCAGCCGACCATACTTCTGCTGTCCTTGTCAGAAGGCAATAACTTGGGCGAAGGAAGCAACTGAGATGGCTTATCGGAGGCTATGGACACTACCAAAGGGTCAGCTGCAGGACATTTATATAAAAAAGTACAATCGTCAGGAACCCTATAAAACCTTGGGAGCAGAAGGAGAGAATGAGGTGTCTAAGGGGCATTGCAGAAAGCATCCAGTAAAGCAACTAAGACAGGAGGAATAGCCGCAGGCTTAGGACAGTGCAACCGCAACAACTCATAGTACCTTTTATGGCTATCAGAGACTTGAGTTCAATCCCATTTAAGAAATCCATCATTGCTAGAGAGTGCATCCACAAAGCAAATTTCCTCCAAAGGAACATCAGGACAAATAGATTCCTCTTCCTTTGACCCATAGTCCAAAGGAGAAGAAATTTGAGTAGAATAAGTTAGGGATTCATAAGCACAATCAGACACATCCTCAGAAGAATCCTGGTCTCTAGGCCTTTTAAGAGGAGTAGATGACCAAGGAGAAGCAGTAACTGAAACCCCATGAGGAGGCTTTAAGGACATTAAGGCAGAAAATAATCAGTCAGTAAAAGCCTGCTACTCACTTTGTGGATCCCCAGAAGAAACAAGTTTTGCTTCATTTTTAATGGAAAGTCCTGAGAAGGCTCAAATCCAGTTCAACAGTCGAGAACCATAGAAGGAACTTCAACTAGAAACTGAGGAATTCCCCTAGGCCCCTCAGAAAAAAATCAACATTGGTTCCCTCTGAACATCTGAGGTGGATGCCTGCAAAGCCTCTTCGGATGTGCTGCCAGCTGGATCCTCACCAGCCTCCAACATGCTTGCAGCACATAAATCTGACAACACAGCCAGGCAAGCATCTGGCTTTATAACGACCTCAGGAGAAACACCTGGCAAAGGCTGGACAGCAGAAGATTCTGGTCATACCCTTTTCACCTTCTTCCCTAACGGCTGACCCTCGAGGCGGGAGATTCCTTCTATAGTATATTTACCGATTAGTTTAAGTTCCATAGTATCTTTAGCGAGTAGACTAAGATGATGGTTCTCAAGATACAAGGAAAGGGAAGAAAGTCTATTGCAAAGGGTTTTTTGGAACAAACTCCTGACAAATAAAACAAGACGTATGGTCATGACAAGCGCCTAAGCAAAAAATACACTTACTGTTTCAGTCTCTATGGCAAATTTGTCTCACACACTGGCATTTACCCTTCCTGAAGGACATTAACCTCAAGGAACACAAAAAAACAAAAAAAAAAATCCCCAATGGGGCACTTATCTTGTAAACACAACAAAAAGGCCTAGGAAGTCCCTGGAGAACAATCCATTCATCTGGCAGAAAGTGAATGCAGACAAACAGACCAATGGTGTAAAAGATATGTTCAGACTGGCGGCAAAGAGGTTCTGTTTTTGGTAAGCCTGAATGTCACCTTTATGCCTACGTTATACAGAGTGTGCATGATGACATTCAGCATACCTTTCAAATTCAGAATTCTTCAGAAGACTGGCCGGGCATTGGGCTTCTGTGGCAGGGAATTCAATATAGTTAAGAAACGGAATTCAATATAGTTAAGAATATTGCAGCAGTGAATGTAATGACATCTCCAGATGCTACTGAAGAAAAAACTCATACAGGCTTAGTCACTGAATTAATTTGGCTTTAATTTATGATAACTGCTTTTCTCCACCAACTGGACTTCATCAGACCAATTTTTTAACACTGGCTTGCTGCAGGGTCCAATTGCACTGTATAGTTCATGATGCTATGATTATGTGATCTATGTGCACTATCCCACTGGTACACCCTACCACAGTTAAGTCAAAATCCACAAACCATCAGATGCAACTATCAATGTATTTGAAGATTTCATTTGACTATTCTCATACCGTTTTATGATAAAGTCTTAGAATTCAAGTCCAGTTGTAACACCCAAAATGTTGACATAGCTAGTAGTTATGCAAGTAATCATGAGCACTAACCTGACAGTTCCTAGAAAAACTAAACAAAATGGGAAACTTAACACAACATCATGATGATGATCCATGTGCATAAACAGTGTAACAATAGAAACAAGCATATTAGAATATACAGCACATAAACAATGTAACAATAGAAACAAGCATCTTAGAATATACAGCACATAAACAATGTAACAATAGAAACAAGCATCTTAAAATATACAGCACATAAACAATGTAACAATAAAAACAAGCATCTTAGAATATACAACACATAAACAATGTAACAATAGAAACAAGCACCTTAGAATATACAGCACATAAACAATAGAAACAAGCATCTTAGAACATATAGCACATAAACCAACAATGTAACAATAGAAACAAGCATCTTAGAATATACGGCACATAAACCAACAATGTAACAATAGAAACAAGCATCTTAGAATATACAGCACATAAACGATGTAACAATAGAAACAAGCATCTTAGAATACACAGCAAAATGAAAGTCTCACAAATCAAAGTCAGAATTAAACAGTTATTGAAGGTACTGAAAAAGTACCATCAGAAAAACAAAGGCATCCTATGAACTTAAATTGTCAGACTGACTAGATAATCAACACAAAGAGACAATAGAAACAAGCATCTTAGAATAATTTATTGCACAAACATAAAATAAAAACAACGGTTTAGAACTCAGTTCTGATGAAAGTTTGTGCAATAAATTAGTTTTCCATACTGAAGTTTCACTTGTACTGAAAAAGTACCATCAGAAAAACAAAGGCATCCTATGAACTTAGACTAGCATAAAAAGCTAAAGACAATTACAAATTATGCTTCATTATATCAGGAAACAAAGGAATAACAACTAACGTTGACCAGAACTTATTCAAAATAGCACGATCTACTTGGATCCAGTGGATATTGCCAACATACTAGCTCACAAATGTATTGCAAATTTCACCCCTGAGATAATAGTACAAAACTCTCATATCTACAAGGATCTAGAACTCCCTATAATCACTGAAGAGCACTTGCTAAAGGTACTTTCTAAAATCAAAACTGCCTTTTCCTTGGGACCCAATAACGCACCTGGCTGCCTGATCAACTGCACTAAACATGCTCTGGTGGACCCATGTCTACAGCTGTTCATCCTTAGCTTAGCCACTGGCTTTGTCCCTGAAGTATGGCAGACAGCAGTTGTGATGTCATTTCACAAGGGTGCCCCACCACAAACAAGGAAGCCTGATGAACCTCATTTACATGACCAAGGGATTCATCATAACTGACACAAAAAACTGTGATATAAAAACTTTATAAGACTTGACCCCAGCAATTTGGCTGTGTTAAGAGTACCGATCTGGTAAATATTGAAAGGGTAACACAAGCCATAGACAGTGGTTATACTGTTCATACAGAGTATCTTAACCTTGCAAAGGCATTTCATTCCATGCCACATGTTAACATTATTAATAACCTAAATGTACTTCAAATTGATCCCTATGTAGTTAGGACAGCAAATTGGCTGAGAGACAGTACCCATACAGTAAGGATGGCGGGTGCAGCGATTGTTAATACCTTTCTCATGGTGCACTAGTGCTCGGCTGCTGAGCACAGCCACAAAGATTGAGACTGGGTTTGAAAACAAAAGTTGCCAAATGTAACTAATTCATTTAGTTAACACATCTAGTGCCCTACATACCATCTAAAAAGAGAGAGAGCAAACTGATAACAGAGTTATTGTCGCAACCATAAGCAATTACACAGAGAAATACTGATCTAATGCAGGTGCATTTCATTTAAGTGACTGTACCAAACGAAATTTAGAATAATACTTGTAATTTTCATGTCATTTAAGTTAAGGTGCCATATAAGGAGGGCTTAACCCTTACTTTCCACACTATTTTTACTGATATTTAGTTACATCTTGTAATGTATCAGTGGGGAGTATCATTAAGGTGAATACATATACATCTATCACTGCATCTTTATATGAGCAAGCAGTAATCCATTTCACAACAATCAACACTAAATGTAAAGTACAGTTGTGTACACTTGCCATAAATGTAGATGTTCAAGTGTATTCACTGTTGCAGTCACCACATTTGGGTTATCCCAGCCTGGGTAGCCCTCAGTTGGCCCAAATACCAGAGACTTAGTATTTCTGTGTCGGATGCTGTCGCTCCAGGACTGATGTCAGGTTGTCAGTAATATAAAGTAAGGAAGCTGATGCCATTACATCAGTTTTTCTTGCCCTGTCAGGAGCCCCCAAGTGGGAGCCAGGATATGGTGGAATAACCCCACCAGTAGAAAGTAAATACCAACAAAAGCTCCTTGTAAGGAGAGAGAGAGAGAGAAAAAAAAGGGGGATGGTGGGAGGGTAACCTGGACTGCAACAGTGAGTATTGCTTGAACATCTACATTTATGGTAAGTGTACACAACTGTACTATGTTCTTTGTGTTTCACTGTTGCAGTCATCACATTTGGGTTGATTCCCAAAGCTGAAGAAAATGGTGGAGGCAGTTAAGAAGACTGGGGGCTGGTTAGGATGCCCTGCAAGACTGCAGTGGCAAAGCCTGCCCTGGATTTGGAGAAGCTATGCAGGTGGTAATGCTTGGTGAAGGTATGAACAGATGTCCATGCTGCAGCCTCCAGGATGTCCCTGATATGGACTCCTCTGAGGAAAGCTGCAGAGGTGGAGGTTGCTCTGGTAGTGTGTGTCCAGACCCCCTTAGGAGGAGGTTTCCCATGTTGCTTGTAGCAGAAATGGATGCAGTGTGCTATCCATTTGGAAACGGTTTGTTTGGATATGGCTTTGCCCACTGCCCCTGCAGCAAAGCTGACTAACAACTGATCGGTCTTTCTAAATGATTTAGTCCTGTCTAGATAGAATCTGAGCTGTCTGTGCACATCTAGAGAGTGCAGTATCCTTTACCCCTTGTTTTATGGGTTAGGGAAAAAGGTGGGCAAATGAATGGATTGGTTGAGAGCCACACTCAACACCACTTTTGGCATGGAGGATGGGTTAGTCCTCAGGGAGACCCTGTTAGCATGGAAAATGATGAAGGGCTCTACAGCCATTAGTGCTGGTAGCTCTGATACTCTTCTTGCTGAAGTGATGGCGAGAAGCAAGACGGTCTTCCACGAGAGAAACTTTAGGGGGGCAGGGTGAGCTTTTCCAACACAAAGTTTAGGTCACAAGCTGAGGTAGGTGCTCTTCTGGGTGGCCTCAAGTTGCTAGCCCCTATTAGGAACTGCTTGATGAGAGGGTGTGAGAAAAGAGGTTGCTCAGTGCTGAAATGAGCAGAGATAGCAGAGTCATGAATTTTAATAGAGGAAAAGGATAGACCACTGTGTAGTAGGTCAGCTAGGTAATCCAGGATGACAGGTAGGGTGGGCTGTGCCATATCAGCTCCCTTAGCCTTGACCTAGATGCAGAACCTTTTCCATTTGTCAGAATAAGACTTTCTAGTGATAGGGCATTTGGCCTGACGTATAACATCTAGAACCTGTTTACTGAGATTGGCAGCTTGTACAGTGGTCAGGGAATAAGCCAGGCTGCCAAACTGAGGGTCTGCAATTGGGATACATGAATTCTCCTTCCCTCTGTGTCAGGAGTGTTGGTATCTGATGGAGATGCCATGGTGGCAGAGGTAACAGGCTGCACAGCAGTGGGTACCAGTGCTGGTGTGGCCAGTCTGGGGCAATCAGGATTGTCCTCAGTTTTTCCTGCCTTATTTTGAGTAGTACCCTAGTAATGACAGGTAGGGGAAGAAATGCATAGACCAAGAAGTTGACCCACTGGAAAGATAGAAAATCCACTTTCCAGGCCCTGCAGTGAGGCTCCCTGGTGCAGAACTTGGTGAGCTGATGGTTGGAGTGGGAAGCAAAGAAGTTGACCTTTGGGGTTCCCCATTTCTGAGTTATAAGGGTGAATGTTCTTTGGTCTATCTGCCACTCATGTAGGTCCAGAAGATTTCTGCTTAAGTTGTCTGCCAGAGAATTTAGAGAGCCTGACAGGAATTGTGCTAACTGGTGTAGTTGCATGGCTGAGGCTGTGTGCCAAAGGGTCATGGCGAGCCTGCATAGAGGGTAGAGGTGAGTCCCTCCCTGATTGTTGATATACCACATCACAATGGTGTTGTCTGTTTTGAACAGTAGAGCCCCTGGGGAGAGAAGGGGTCTGAAAGCTGTCAATGCATGCTGGACAGCTAACATCTCTTTTTGGTTGATGTGCAGATGTATTTGATGTGGGCTCCAGTGGCCCTGTATGCACCTGTCATCCAGGTGTGCACCCCAGGCATAGTCTGCTGCATCTGTGGTGAGGATATAGGTGGCATGGGGTTGTGAGAAGGGTAGTCCCTTGTTGTGGTAGCACGCTCCTTCCCACCAAAGAAAATCTTTCCTTAGACAAGGTATCACTGGTATAAGAGTTTCCAAGTCTTGAGAGTGTTGACACCAAAGACTTTTTAGACACCACTGTAGTTTCCTCATATGCAGTCTGGCATATGGAATGGGAAGAATGCAAGAAGCCATGAACTGCAGAGCTTGCAGGATTTTCCTTGTGGATAACTGGGTTCTGGTGGTGAGCTGAGAGAAATAGGCTGTCAGGTAAGTTTGCTTTTCTGGTGTAAGGAATGCCATCTGGGATGCTGTGTCCAGACTTACTCCCAGGAATATAATTTTTTGGGTTGGTACTAGTTTGGATTTCTTTTCATTGATAGTGTACCCTAGGGAGGTCAGTATGTCCTTTACAAAGGCCAGGTGTTTGAGCAGCTTTTCCTGCCTGAATTAGGCAGTCGTCTAAGTATGGGTAAATTTGAATATTTCTTTGCCTGCAAAAAGCAATGGCAGGAGCCAGACATTTTGTGAAAACTCTGGGAGCAGTAGATAAGGCAAAGGAAAGTGCAGTGATCCTGCCCAGAAACATAGATATTTCCTGCAGAATTCCCTGATTGGGCTGTGTAGGCAGTCCTCTTTTAGGTCTAGGGTGGCTAGCCAAGCATCCTTGGAGAGCATAGATAGTAGCTGGAGGGTGAGCATTTTGAAATTTGGCATCACCAGGAAGGTGTTTAGAATGGACAGATTGAGGATGGGGCACCAGGTGCCCTCTTTTCTGGATACCAGGAAGAGCCTGGAGTAGAAACCTTGGCCTATCTGTTCTGCAGGAATGTGCTCTATTGCCCTCATAGAGAGCAGGGAAGGGACTTGCTTTTTGGCCTCTGCCCACTGGTTTGGAAGATCTGGGAACCCTTTTGGGGTTGGTAGTGTGTGGAAAGAAAATTCGTATCCCTGGTTCAATATGTTGAGGACCCAGCAGTCGTTGGTAATAGTGGAGAGTTTTCCACCCAGGGGCAAGTGCAGGTGGGCAGAGAAAGGGGTGGAAGTGTAGAGTCATTGTGAGTTTTTACCATTAGGGGGTGGCTTTGCACACCCTGGTTTAGAAGTGGAGGTACTCCATTGCTTTGATCTCTGCATTCCCTGTGGCTGTTGTCTGGGGGGTCTGCTTCCTTGAGGTCTGGGCTGAACTGACCTGGAGGGGGCAGGAAAGGACAAGTGCTTGGAGGGACAATGCCTACTGAACCTGGGTGGCTGGACCTGCAGGAAATCTTTAACTGTCTGCATAGATTTAGCTTTTTCTTCCATCTTTCCATCTTTTTTAAGACCTCCTCTGCCTTGGTGCCAAATAAGTTGTCTTTGTGCAAGGGTGCATCCAATAGTTTAGATTTGACATGGTCTGGCAAGGGCTGTTCCTTAAGTCAAGCATGCCTTCCAAGGACAGAACTGGTGACTGCTGCCCTACAAGATGCTTCTAGGGCATCAAAACCACAGTATAAGGTGTGCTTAGTTACTTGACTTGCAGAATGCATTAACTCTTGTAACTCTATTTTCTGCACAAGCAGGAAGATATGACATTTTTTGTTTGAGGAGCTCCATGGTATGCTGCTGAAATTTTAGCATATGGAACTGACAATTTAGGAGGTGTATACTTTTTTACCCCATCCGTCTAATGCTCGGGAATCCCTATCTGAGGGGGTATGATTCTTAGCAGAAGTTGCTTTAATTCCTTTCGGTCCTTGGGAGATAACCTCAGGGTCAGCAGTAGGATTTTTCAAAATAACTTTGTGAGACTCAGGAACTCTATAATACCTGTGAGGTTTCCTGTGAGCAGGAGGGAGGGTGTCAAGAGTCAAACTAGATTCCATGAAATCATCCACAATGCCCAGGACAGGAGGAATGGCCAAGGGTCTCTGCTGTGGAAAATCTAAGAATTCCCTGAGTCTCTTTCTAGACTGAGGGTAGTCCTGACATTCCCAATGGAAATGCTCCCTTAAAATATGAAGGGAAAATCCTCTGGTGGAGAGGCTGAAAGAATGGATTCTTCTGCATCAGAATCCTCATAAGCAGAGAAGAGTTGCATGTCTTCATATTCAGAGGCATCAGAGTCGCCGGACTCCTACTCAGATAAAACTACTGGGGAAAAATCTCTTTTTCTTTTGGAAGGGGTAGTTTGGCTTCCCCTGATCAGCATTATAAAGTCTTCTGCCATTTTAAGCATTTGAGACTGAGGCAAGGAAGCAGGTGCCTGAGATGGAGTCGTCATTTTCTTGGGTGTAGTTCATACCGTGGGCCGTAGAAACTTGTTCGTTTTTGAAAGAACAGTAGACACAAAAGTCGTCTGTTTGTGTCAAGAATCGGTAGTGCGATGTACTTCCTCGAAAGCCGGTGCTTGCTCAGTGGCTCCGGACCCATTCAAGGTAGAGACAACTGCAGAATCCTTAGTTGAAGAAGAGTTTTGTGGCATACTGGACTCCCAAAGGGTCTCTGTAGCAGCCTGCGAATCTACAGAAGCGGGCATCAGGGGTTGTGAAAGCACCTCACCGAGGACCAGAGAACTGATGACTAGCTTAACAGAAGCGTCGTCGGTATATTTGGACCTGTGCGGTCTCTCTCTCTGTCGTTATCCTTACGTTTTTTCAGAAGATCTGCAGTTGGATGGCTTACCGAAGCCATATCGGAAATCGAGGACTGACAGCGAAAATATCTAGCTACAATAAGGGCCCGATGACAGAGATCTGCCATTGAACAAAGCACAAAAACGATGGCAGGGGACATCTTGGTCTGGGCCTAAGCAAGTGACACAGTAAGAATGAAAGTCTCAGTGTGGCATTTGCTTTCCACTTTTTCTGACATCAGTTAGAGCAAGAAAAAAGGATCCCCAATGGGGTACTTAGCTTTAGAAGACTTCAACTTCATTTTGGAAAATGAAAATTCAGGTAGCGGCCGACTGGCACTCATGTGAACTGCTTCTGCTTCGGGCTCCTCTGCAAGAAAGACTGATGTAATGATGTTGGCTGCCTTACTTTATACTACTGATGAACTGATGTCAGTCCTGAAGCGACAACAACTGACGCAGAAATACTAAGCCTCTGGTGTTCGGGCCAACCGAGGGCTACTCAGGCAGGGATAACCCAAATGTGATGACTGCAACATTGAAACACGAAGAACATCTAAATATTACTAAAAATACTGTTAAAGGTGAGGAGTTAAGGGGGATGGCAGTCCACCTTATATGGTCCATTTAATTGCTGTACACACAGTGATGTTTTATTTTTGTACCATTGCAGACTTACTCTTTACTTTTCACATTATTTCTGAGAATCAGAATTTAGGCTTGAAAGTAGGTGTATACATCTGTGATATTAAATCACAAGAAATGGGCAGTGCTTCCTATTGCGTAACCAGGCTGGCAAGTGTCACTCCCTTTCCTAAGAATTGCTGTAGGTCCTTCCTTGGCAAGCATGAAGGTAATCAGGTCTATATTATTTATTTATTTATTTACATTTGTTGACCGGGAGTGTCCGACTGGACATAGGTCCATTTTCAGTGGAGGCCCGGGGAGAAAAGCTCCACAGTTAAGATAAACAGACAGTAGTTACATTGGATTACATAGCGATTAACAATTTAACAGCAATTAATTACAAACATATTTACAGATGAAGAACACAGTACATCAGTAGACAACTAGAATTTTTATCTGCGAAGTACATAACAGACATTAAGAAATGTTACAATAAGAAGTTCCTGCTGTATAATAAGTACTAGGCTTATGAGCTTGCTATAATCAAGGTAGTTAGTGGGGTGGAAAGAAAGGTAGTGGTTGGAAGGGGTGGGTGATATTAGAGTGGGAGTTGCAAGGGCATAGCCAGCATGTTTTTACATGCACTTACAGTAAAGTTTTGAATTGGGTGCATGATGGCACAGAGATAATTGTGGGTGAGAGGGAGTTCCATAATTTGGCTATGGTGCAAGAGAATAGTGCTTCACCAGCAGAGTTATTGGCTTTAGTCATCTGCAAGTGATTTTTGTGGATGGATCTTAGTGGTCTGGTGGTGCGATAGGGCTGGAGTAGATTCTGGAGGGATGGGACATCTAGTGGATGGTTTACTAGTTTGTGGGTGAGTGAGAGTTGATACCATTGAAGGAGGTGAGGGAGTTCAAGCCAGCCCAGTTCAGCAAGTGAGACTATGGTAGGATGCCCCTGTTGCGAATTTGGCAATTTTGTTGTAGCAGGTCTCTAGCTTGTTTAGACCGCATTGCCTTAGGTTGGTATATATTGGAGAGGCATAAAGTAGGGTGGAGATAAGGTGGGAATTTGCTATTGAAATCTTTGCTGCTTTGGTGAGAAGTTGCTTATTTCTGTACAACGCTCCTAGTTTTTGTGGACTTTTTTTATGGTCATGGATATGTGAATGTCAAATTTTAGTTTATTGTCTATTTCCACTCCTAACAATTTGGTGTGTTCAGTTGGGTATATAGTGGTGTTGTCTTTTGCTGTGATGTTAAAGTGAGAGTTGTTTTGAGTATGTCTGGTGGGTTGGAAGATGAGTAGTTTAGTTTTCTGTGGGTCGAGTATTAACTGGACATCGGATAACCAAATTTCAACAGAGGAAAAGGCTTCCTGTGTGACATTTTGCAGTCTGGGTAGGGACTGGGCTGAGCAGATGATGGTTGAGTCATCTGCGTTTTGTATGAGTGTGCCATGTTTGGTGGCAGAGGCTAGATTATTGGTGAAAACAGAGAAGAGTAGGGGTCCAAGGATGGATCCTTGGGGAACCCCTATGGAGACAGGTAGTTGGGGAGATATGTCATTCTGCCATACAACGGATTATTGGCGGTCAGACAGGTAACTCTCAAACCAGCTGGTGACTGTTTGAGAGAAGGATAGGTTATTGAGGACAGAGATGAGTTGTTTGTGTGGGACCATGTCAAATGCTTTAGATAGGTCTAGGAAAGTAGCAGAGGAGAGATAGCCATTGTTTTTATGCTGAAGGATAGTGTTAGTAAAGGAGAGTAAGGCAGTGGTGGTGCTATGGTTTGGTCAGAAACCATGCTGAGTATTGGAAATGAGGTTGTTAGTAAGGAGGCAGTCTGAGACCCGAGAGTGTATGCATCTCACTAGTATTTTGGAGAGTGGAGAGAGAATAGCTATGGGGCGGTAATTGGTTAGTTCTGTGGAGGGGAATTATATGTGATACATTCCACCGTGTGGGAACATACCTTTCTGACAGAGATTGGTTAATCAAGATGGATACTGGGTAGGCCAGAGCATCAGCTGCGGTTTGTAGGTATTCACTTGGGAGGTTGTCTGCTGCTAATTTGGTGGGCTTAAGTTTAGTTAAGAGTATTTTTATGTTGGAGGTAGGTACAGGAGAAAAAGAGAAGACAGTGGGGAGATTACTAGTTAAAGGTGTGGGTTGGAGGGGAGGGGGGTTGTGTTGCTTAACTAGTGATAGTATGGTTTGTGTGTGTTGAATGAGGTAGCAATATTTTCGGAGGAGTGAGGGATGTTAGGAGGAGGGGTACTGACTTTACCTGGGTGGAGGATGGGGTTTATGGAGGACCAGAATTGTTTGGGGCTGTGTTGGGAGGAGTCTAGGGCAGACTGGTAGTATTGGAATTTGTCCTGTTTTATTAGCTTTTTGACTCTGTTGTGTAGTTCTAGGAATTTCTGTCTAGTTGAGGGGGTTTTGGTTTTGCACCAGTGCTACCAGGCTTTATCCCCATTTTTCATTTCTGACTTAGTGGTTTTCTGTAGCCATGTGGAGGGTTGTGCTATGGTTCTGGAAAGTCTTATGGGGGCATGGTAATTAAGGATGCTCAGGAAGGTAGTATTAAAAAATTCAACTGCGTCATCAAGACTGAGGTACTTTGGAGGATGCCAGTTACATTCTTTGAGGGATGAGATGAATGTGAGTGGGTTAAAGTTTAGCTTTTTATGTATTTTGACAGTAGATGACAGGTTTAGCTTGGTATAGGTATATATTGAGTAGGAATGTTGGGGAGTGATCACTGAGGCTATCTGATAAGCAGCCTGTTATATATGACTGGGGGCTCTTACTGACTAGTATCCAATCCAGGGAAGTGTGCTTGCTGGAGTTTTTATTTATCCTGTTTGGCGATGGTTGGTGCTTGGACTAGTTGGGTGAAGCCATGAAGGTTTACATGATGGGTTGGATGGTTGCCAGAACAGGATTGCCAGTCAATATTGAAATCACCTAAACTTATAGTTTCTTGGGGGAGATGGTGGGTAGACCAGCTGAGGGGGTTTTCTGGTGGAGGGATGTTTTGGCCAGGTGGGAAGTAGCATCCAATTATACTGATGGTTTTGTTTTGGTTTATTTTGAGGTTGGTATATATTACTTCTTCATTGCCTATTTGTGCAGCTGATGATTTTAAGACCTGGATGTTTAGATGCTGTTTAAATATTATAGCTACACCGCCTCCTTTCTTGTTTAGCCGGTCTACTCTTAGTATGCGGTAACCGGTAGGGAGTATTTGCTCACTGGTAATGTGAGGTTTTAGCCAGGTTTCTGTCAGGATGACTATATCTGGGGAGTACAAGGCTATGGTGGCATGGAGTTCATGGACTTTGTTGGATATACTTCTAATATTTAGGCTTAGTAGAAGGAAGTCACTTGGCTTTCTATTGGCTGTGATATGGAAGAAGTTGTGGTTTCTAGTTTGATTATGAGGATTAAGGTTGGAGATGGTAGGGCCAAGGGTTGGGGTGGATAGCTCCACTTAGGGCTAGTTTTGATATGCATCAGGTTATTAGTTTTCTCAGTTTTTGAATGTGTTTGTTTATTAGGGAAACTTTATGATTGTGCTCTGTGGATAATAGGTATGGTGGGAGGGTTACTATGTTAAGTTGTAGGGATGCTTTATGTTTGAGTAATATAGTTGGTAGAATATGTGGGGGGTGCATAGGGATGGTTCTTGAGATGGTGGGAGGGGAGCGGAGTGAGGGTGAGACATGAGTGGTGGTGTGAGTAGTAGTACAGTGGTAGTGGTTGAGTGGGGGAATGATGGAGCTTTGGTAGGATGTAAGATATGCAAGGAGACTGCATGCAGTGAGCATAGGTAAGGTATGCTTGTACATGTTAGTTGAGGAGGTGTGATAGTAGTGGGAAGATGGAGCACGTAGTGTTGGGTTAGCTCTGTGGTTGGCTATTGGAAAGATGGGAGGGGTTTGTGAGTGTAATAAAGGTAGGACCACTGGGGATAGGACGGAATAGGGAGCAGGGTGGGGAGCGAAGCGGGTAGAGACCCTGTTAGTTGCTCATATGAGGGGGCTGGAAACAATCAGGTAATAGAATAAACTGATAAATGAACATATGATAGTAACAAAGGGTGGTTGTAGTTTTAAAAATGGTGCCTGCCACAGGTAATATTTATTAATTTTGGGATTGGCTTAAGGTAATAAACAGGGAAGGGGGAGGGGGTGAACAAGGGTGTAAGCAGGCAGTTCTTTTGTGCTGCTGCTAATGAGCCAAAGCAAAGACAAATTTGTGTTTAAGAAACAATCAGAATTGTCCAAGGACTGCTCTGAAACTGTAAGTCATTTCTTAACCATTTCTCAGGTGGAAAAACAGGATAACCTTGTATCAATAGGCTACTGTGGTCTCAGTTTAAATTAACAAACACACAGTATTGATCAGTTATGGATACTATTTGCTAACAGAAGGAAATAAGAGAGAAAGTGGAAGATGAGTGTGTGTGTGTGTGTGTGTGGGGGGGGGGGGGGCTGCTTACAAGCCAAAGCAGAGTGCTCTCCAGGGGAAAATAAATATTGGCTCAAACAGGTAGACACATACTCAAAGTTAACTGTAGCTGTTTGCAGACAGTTCAGACCCGGACTGCGCTTTGCTTACACAAATATTAAAGGTGGTACTGCAACTGAATACTTAAGAGTGGTGTTAGGTCTAGAAAAGAAGAGTACAGAGAGGAGTAAGCACTTTTGAGATGGTAAAGATATAAAGATTACAAAAAAACAAACTGAGCAAATAGCTACTGCATACAGGAAAATATGTCTTGAACCAACTACTAGTATATGCAGATACTGAGCCAACTGGAAAAACATCTGTTAGAAGAAACCTCATCCGACAGTTATGCAGTCACAGATAAAAATATGGAGAGCAGCACTCTGTGTCCTGGGTCTCTAATGTGATTCTATCCACCAGTAACAGCACAATTATATAGAAATAATTAGACACCAGTATGAGCTGTCTACACACAACACAATTACATGAATAACATTAGTGAACAAGGTGCAGCTATGCAAATAGACCATACTATTATACTAAAAACAACTTGGTGCAGACAGAATGCTAGCATGCCATATTAAATTATCAAAAGCTCCTGTGAACGAATGGCATTTCATCGAATATGCCATTCATCGATTTCTGCTCTTGTGAGGGGCTGTGCCCTCCACACCCCCCGCTAATTATATATACCAGCTCTGAGATCATTCTACTGGGAGGAAAGGGCAAATTTCCCAATCCTCCCTGTATCATGATCTCACTATAAACAGTTCGGTGTAAGAGCACTGAAAATGCCGTTTGCTGAACAGCCTTTTCGATAATTTAATAGGGACTCAAGTAATCAGTGGAGACCCACAGGGATCCATGCTACACTATATTGTGAACCATCTCCAGCAAGAATAGCTTCACCATTGAGCCTATTCAACCACAGCCTAAGTACAGGCTTCATTGCAGCAGAGCGGAGACCTCCCATTGTCATTCCTTTGCACAAAGGTGGTGCCACTACTGACCCTGGAAACTATTACCCCACTAGCTTAACAAGTCACTATCACTTTATTTGGTACCATAAAAACTGCTCAGAGGTGATCTGTGTCTCGCCTACAAGGCAATCTCTGACCCTGCCCTACTAGAGATACTCCATATCCATAAGTCTAATTCCTCGCTCACTACCTGCTCAAAACGCCTAAATCTAATATGTGACATCAACAAAAAAAATCTGCTGGATACACAGGTTCGTCTCCCAGAGGCTGCCCTGTCTTTGGAATAAACTTCCCATATACGTCAGAGTACCTCACTGACCCTCTTCCAGCACAACCTTGATGAGTAGATGGAAAACCATAAATTTGTCTTAGTAGTTCCACCTGTGTCCCTCATTGACAGGGATGACAGGTGATGAATGAGGTTTCGTTTTCAGGGATAAACTCTTGGCTAGGCTTGTAAGGGCCCCAGGGCCATTAGCCTAGTATCCTGCTATAATCCTATGAACTCTGCCATTCAACATATACTTCTCTGAGTTCCAAAGCAAATAAGTGGTTTTCTGGTTGACCAAATTTGAGCAGGACTGTACACTGGCTGTCATCCTCAAATTTCCTTCTGACATACAGAAGGTGTAACTTGAACTTACACATGCTAATAGTTGGCAGTCACAAAATAAGCTAGAACTAAATGCTAAAAAATACAAACGTGTTGCATGTGGAAAACAATTCTTTCACCCAGTTTACAGTATAGACGACATCCCATTCCAAAACAAAGTTGTTGGGAGAGACCCTGGAACATGGGTTGATAACTCCATTTCCTTTGATCATCATGTTGCAACAGTGGTTAGGATATCCATTATATCTGGTACAGCTGATCACAAAGGGGGTCCCCTCTAGATCACTAATCAGGGCCATCATAGAATGTAATGCCCTGTTTGGGATATATATAATATCACAGGCCTAGAAGAACCAAGCTACCAGGAGAGGCTGGAGGCTCTGTCCCTGTATTAAGTGTCCCACAGACTCCAAAGAGGAAATGTGTGCCTTGCAAAAAGACGGGTTTTGACATTTTCCTAATACCCTAAAAAAAGCAGAATAGTAAAAAGGGTACATTGAGCCAAGAAAATTTTTAAGCATTTTAGTTTAAGGAGGGGAAGGAGTGGTGGAATGGAGACTTTTAGCTGTTTTCTTTGGAGCGGGTTTAAGTCTGGACTGAAGGGTATCCCTTGGTGCTACTGGTGTGTTAGTCGGAAGAGAGGGCGAAGGCCTTGAAGTGAAATCGGAAGTGTGAGCGGCATCCTCGGAAGCTGGTGCCTGCTTAGCGGCTCCAGACCCAACCAAGGGAGAGACAGCCGAAGACTCATTAGACGATGCAGACATCTGCGCCATAAAGGACTCCGAAAGGGTCTCAGTAGAGGCCTGTGAAGAAATTCAGTATGGCAGCAGTGGCTGCGAAAGCACCTCACTTAATTCCGAAGAAATGATGACCCGTTTAGCGGTGGAGTCGTCGGAAGGCATTGCCTTATGAAGTCTGGTCTCAATACTTATCTTTACATTTTTTTGGAAGATCTGTGGTTTGCTGACTGACGAATGCCATATCAGTAGTCGGAGGCAGAAGATAAAAATAACTGGCTACAAACAGAGCCCTGCAACAAATAGTTCTAGCATTAAAGAGGGCACAGAACCAACAGAGGGGGGTTGAAAATATGTCCCTCCAATAACGTCTTCTTTACTAGGACTTAAACACTGAAACTGCTAGTCTTTTTGGTGAAGCACTAGTAGCAGGGAAATCTCTCACTTATACAGAGCAGAGCTCTGTCTCCACTGCTTCTAGATAAATGGACACATTGTCACCTCTCTTCACTGACTCATTTGCTACTGGAGCAAAAGCATGCATAATAATTTAGTAGTCAGTATTGGATCACATTCCATACTAACCTAAATTTGAGGGATTCAGCTAGCAAATCTATAGTTTAAGTTAGAAGAAGGTTGTTGTTGTTTTTCTTTCGGCTTTTCCCGGTTAGGGGTCGCCACAGCGGAACTCCGGTCAGCTAATGATTGGCAGTAGATTTTTATGGTGCCAGCTCGACATCCAACCTTCAACTAAGGCACGCCCATTCACGCATGTCTTTTGAATGCTACTCGACCGCGGGGAGGACATGCAGACTCCACACAGAAGGCGCTCCAGCCAAGAATCGAACGGGAGAACCTCTTGCTGTGAGGTGACAAAGCTACCGCTGCACCACCATGGCTTTTTAAGTTAGAAGAGTAAGCACTGAAAACTAATGTGCCACTAAATATTTATACTCAAATAATGCAATTGTCTTGATTATCACGTAAACCATTATAAAACAATACATTAGTCAGTGATAGTTCATAGGAAGTTACCTAGCTAATGGCCCTAAGGCCCTTACAATCCCAGCAAAGTTCTATCCTTATTTCCATGATCAGCACCTATTATCCCTGTCCAAGAGGAGCCAGGTGGAATCCCAGGGGTGAATTTCCAGTTACCCATCCAGTCATCCAGACTGCATTTGAAGATGGCCAATGAGGTGCTCTGTTTGACATGAAGTGGAGTCTGTTCCAAAGGTGTGGTAACTGCTGGGAGACAAATCTGTCCCTCCAGCAGGCTCTATTAATGTCACACACCAGGTTAAGGTCTTTAGAGCGAGTAACCCATGTACCATTTGACATGGGGATATGCAGCATTTCCAATAAAGGAGGGTCACAGATTGCCTTATATGGAAGATCCTGACTCCATTTCTTGTTGCAACCCAGTGACTGCATGGGTCTCTTCATGTTCCTCATCCTGCATGCTGCACTACGGTGGGTTTGAGCAAGATAAAGTTTACCTGATTGAGTATCTGGCTCCCTGCCAGAATGAAGATTATAGTTGGGTTACTGTAACAGAATAAGTTGTTCAAAAGAAAACAAATGCCAGTTAGTGCAAATGCATGCAAAAGCTATTTACAGTTCTTTGTCTTCCCAAACACAGAGGCTACAGTGAATTATAATGTAAACAAAACTGCCCCTATTGCTAAAGAAGACTTCATGGATCACATTAGGAGATGGACATATCTGGTATAGTGTGATAGGTGTAAACAGCCTGTCTGCAGCTCTGAAGGCAAAAAAACATGTTAAAGTATAAGGATGTCCAAGTGTACTTGGAAGCAGAGTACCTTGGCCCAAAGGTTGATGTCTGGCTTTTCAGTCATGTCATCATAAGTGAAAACATGTGCTGTGGGCTGTCAGATCAAGAGAAGTACATTGCTGTCAAGTAAACAGCAGTTAGTGCTGTGTAGATCACTTAGCAGGGGTGGTTGCTAGACAGATCCAATGCACTGCAACATGCAGAAAGGGTATATTGGCCATGTTTAGCAGATTCAACTGTGTGGAATTAGTTCAGAAGACCTTCCATATACCTGGAGAGATTGGGAATGGAATTCAGAACGGATCCTGTTAGGACATTTCAGTAACTCAGGTGGTAGCAGCAGACTAAAGTTATCAGTCATAGTCTTGGAAGTAGCCTAAATTCTACAGATGGCCACCAGAAGTGGGACAAGCTAGCTGGTTAAAAAGGAATGCAGGAGGCAAAGGTAACAAATGCCCTGCCTCTCCGTCTCCAACAGAAAGAAAGTATGGTTGACAGAATACCATGATACTGCATATTAAAAAATGCATTTCAGTGATCAAACAATATACTGTTAGTTGTAAGACACATGCGATACCCTCCAACAGTACCTTTTGCTGTAATGGGACTTCGTGCATGTTTTATAGCGTCATACCTTGCTAGTGATGTTTTGCATGCATAGAAGTACCAGTCTTAGAAATCACCTTCTGGAACAAGATTATATGAAGGGAGACATTATGGAGCTCTTGGACTATGTATCTAAGGATGGTATTAGCATAGCAATGAGCAACATTCTGGATGATACTGCAATACAAACAGAAGACGATTAACGATACTAATTGGCTTAGTTTCTGATGTCGTTCTAAGGGAGTACAGTATTTGTCAGCATGGGAGGATATGCTAAACAGACCATGTGGCTTTGCAAAGGATGGTCTTGGCCTGTCCACTGTAGGTTTTTAAATATCAGCTGAAGCATTGTCCTCCCCTGTAGTGCTTTTTTTAGGAAATGTCATACTAACAAACCTACCAACACACCAAAGTCAACCCAAGAGAATTTGAAAGTATTACTGCTCCATGTGAGGACTTTAAACAAGAGGATATACTCCTTCCAAGATCTCCTACCCTTGGAGAGCACAGGCATCTGTGCTCCTGCTGATGCATGGTTTAAAAGCCTGATGAGTACCTTAGCAGTCCAAGGCTACAATGCCTTTTACACACACAGACCAGCTACTGTACATCCAATTGCAAAATATGTGTGACCTAGAAGTTATTTTAAGGAATATGGTTAAGCTAGAGCAAGATTTACAAGCTGCTTCTGTCTATTACAGACATAGATGCTAGACCTCGGGTGCATTTCTGATTTCCATCCACTGGTCCAGGTTTCATTATTAAGGTACATAGAAAACCTTCAAACACTGGATCCAACCCAGGTTTTGTGAAATACAGATCATGCCTACTTAACCTGGTGGACTTCTTTGAGAAGGTCACAAAGACAATGCACATGGGCAAAACAGTAAAAACCACCTACCTTGACCTGGCTAAGGTATTTCATGTTCTGATGAAATCTCCAGGTAAGGGGAAGAAAGTGCTCAACCGTGATCCGTTTCTTTTTGTTCCATTATTAAAGTGGAGTTTTTTTAGATTGGAGTCGTGTTTCTTCAACATTTGGGAAATGAGGTGAATCTGACTGCAAATAGTGCTTGTTTTATGTTTTAAGGTATTTCATGTATTACCCCGCTTAGGCATTGTAAGCAAACTTATGTATTTAGGTATAACCCCCTGTGTTACACTCTGGATAGCCAGCTGGCTTTCAGATAGAACCCAGGATGTCAGTATACCCCAATACACAAACACTCACACATAGGTTCATAGGGAATACAGTATACTAGTGAGTTGAGAAGATCTTAACAAGCCTAACCCTATATTCCCATGGCATATTTTAAACCTTATATTTTGCATAAAAGCAACCCAGTGGCAGGTTGAACAAGGATATGAAGGGACATTTACTTGCTGCCCCTATCCATGAGGGATATGGCTGCTAAATTGGTGTTAAATCTGAGGAATCTATTTGTCCAAAATTTTGTTTGAATAGAGTAAGAGAAGTACTTCACTTTATGTGGAGTGAAAAATGGTTCCATATATTCGGTATTCTCTGTGATACATACTTATCCCTCCGACATATTGTATTTATGTTCGAAAATTGATTGATGATAATAAATCTGTTCCATCACCGAACACTAACTTTAACCATAACAAATACGCACACACACACAATTTCCAGCCCTAACAAAAATCCCACTTAACTTAGTTGACCAAATTCTACATTGTTCAAAAAGATCCTCACACAAAATATTGTTTGCACAAATGGCACTACAATTTAATTTGCAGAACCTAATATATGTAACTAGCATGCACATGCATACACACACACACACACACACACACACACACACACACACACACGTATATATTTACATACATTTATGCGCATGCAGATCTACATTATTTTGTTAAAAGGGCTGCTCATTGATACGTAAACACCGAACTACCAAAACTTCGAATGGCTACATAAGCGAATTTATTTCCAGGGGAAAAATCGCTTGGAAAACAGCAAAGAAAAAAAAACCTGTCAGACCCTACAAAGTGGGGGGGCCTTGCCCCCCACCCCCTTAACTAAATATACCAACTCCGAGATCACACTACAGTGGAGGAAAGGGCAAATTCCCAGTGATGGCCAAGCAATTTTTTTCCCCTGGGAAAAATTTTGCCTATGTGGCCATTCAAAGTTTTGTTAGTTTGGTGTTTGTGTGTCGATGAAAGGGCGTTCAATGAACAGCCATTTCGATAATGTAAATGGAACCCTGCGCGCGCGCGTGTGTATATATATATATGTATGTATATATATATATATATATATATATATATATATATATATATATATATATATATATATATATATATATATATATATATATATATATATATATATATATATATATATATATATATATATATATATATATATATATATATATATATATATATGTATATATATATATATATATATATATATATATATATATATAGATGTATATATATATGTATGTATATATATATATATATATATATATATAGTGTAATGGTACATTACTTTGACTGTAGTTTACAGGGCCCTGGGTTCAAGTTTTGGCAGGACTTATTTTTACCATAACATCTGCTAGTAAACGCATCTGAAGGATTATGCTACTCAACACTAGAAGTCTAAACCTCAAAATGCACTCGGTGAGTCACTCCTCAAACCGGAGAACATCGGCATCTGTGCAGTAACAGAGACTTGGTTCAAGGCTCCTGAGAGCACCCCTGTGCTACCAGGTTACAATGCATATCACACCTTTCAGCCCCCAAATCTGAACCATAGCCCTAAGGGATGTGATGAATGAACCCCCAAAGGCAGAGGTGTATCCATCTTCATAAAAGATACACACACCTCCAGACTTGTTGCCAAACATACTGCATCAGAAATACTGCAGTTACAGTTATCACTGGACAAAACTGCAGTCCATGTTGTAGCCTGCTACAGATCCCCCACAATGTCCCAGGACTCCAACTCTGCATTCCTGGACACTCCGGGAAACGTCAAGGTCCAGCCTAATGCCCTTATTCTGGGAGACTATCTACCCTTCCATTAGTTGGAACAACTACTCCTGCTCCAACTCTTTTGCCCGTTTCCTGGAATTCATCAACTCCAATGTCTTGGACCACCTCATCCTCACCCCACCCCCCACTAGGTGAAACAACATTCTTGACCTAGTCATTACAAACATGGGGGACTGCTGCTCTACTCCTTTGATAAACCCCTCCCTGGCCAGATCCAACCACAAGTTAATAACCACTGATCTCCAAATCCAGTCTCCACTCCCAAAAAAGGAAACCACAGTGAAAAACTTCTCCAAAGCTAATTTTGAGCTTCTAAGGACAGAAGTGGCAAGCTTCATGTCATCCATAGAAATGGAGAGTGGGAGTATGGCTGCTGAATCATACACTAAGGCACTGTATGAGCACTTACACAATTGCATAGAT